>NC_069500.1:86376446-86676446 GCF_027579735.1 Bombina bombina | reverse complement strand
AAATATAAACCCTAAAATAGCTATAATGTAATTATCTTAGGGTTTATTTTATAGGTAAGTATTTAGTTTTAAATAGGAATATTTTCATTAATAATATTAATATTAGATTATTTTAATAAGAGTTTAGTTAGGGATGTTAGAGTTAGACAGGGTTATTATACTTAATATATATATATAATATAATAACGATATTAACTATATTAACCCTAATATAATTAGGGTTAATATAGTTAATATATATAATATAATAATTATATTAACTATACTAACCCTAATATAATTAGGGTTAATATAGTTAATATAGCTGGCGGCGGTGTAGGGGGATTAGATTAGGGGTTAATGTGTTTAATATAGGTGGCGGCGGTGTAGGGGGATTAGATTAGGGGTTAATACATTTATTATAGGTGGCAGCGGTGTAGGGGGATTTAGATTGTAGGTAAAAGAGCTGATTACTTTGTGACAAAGCCCCGCCAAAAGCCCTATTAAGGGCTGGCAAAAGAGCAGTTTACTTTGGGGTAATGCCACGCAAAAAGCCCTTTTCAGGGCTATTTGTAGGGTTAGACTTAGGTTTAGTGGTAGGGATAGTTTAGTATTTTAGGGGTTAAATAATTGAATATAGCTGGCGGCGGGGTAGGGGGATTAAATTAGGGGTAATAATTTTAAAATAGATGGCGGCGGCATAAGAGCTCACTTTAGGGGGTAGGTAAGGTAGATGGCGGCGGGGTAGGGGCTCACTTTAGGGTGTAGGTAAGGTAGATGGCGGCGGTGTAAGGGGCTCACTTTAGGGGGTAGTTTAATATAGTTGGCGACGGTGTAGGGGGATCACATTAGGGGGTAGTTAATGTAGGTGTCGGCGGTGTCCGGGAGCGGCGGTTTAGGGGTTAATAACTTTATTAGGGATTGCGGCGGGGGATCGCGGTTGACAGGTAGATAGACATTGCGCATGCGTTAGGTGTTAGGTTTATTTTGCAGGTAGTTTAGGTAGTTACGGGGCTCCAATAGACAGCGTAAGGCTTACTATGGCTGCTTTTTGTGGCGAGGTGAAAATGGAGTAAGATTTCTCCATTTTTGACACGTAAGTCCTTACGCTGTATATTGGATACCAAACTGTGCTAGTTTGGTATATCTGCCTATGGTCCAAAAAACTACGGGCGACGGCAGAAATATACGAGCGTAACTAATAGGTTACGCTGTATATAGGATACCAAACCAGCGCAAAATTCAGCGTCGGCTGCATTTGCGGGCGAAGCTGCATATAGGATCGGGCCCATAGTATTGAATGAGTCTCGCAACTCATTCAATACTATGTTGCAGATTTTGGACGCATGCGCTGAGGAGTTCTATGACCGCGATTAACGCATGCGCAATAGCGAGAGATAATTTTTGGGCGCATGTGCGGTAATTAGAGGCTCGATGTGCACGAGCGTAGCTCAAACGTATAGAGCGGGTGTGACCGCTCTATACGTCAATGTATAGCAAACACGGAAATGCTGGATGGGAGGAGTTAGGATCGCAATAATTAGAAAAATCAAGGTAGGCAAATACGGTCAAATATAAGATTATTGAAAAAATAAACATAGCGACTACGTTGTACGTTGGAAAAGGAAAATACATATCAATTTGTATGTGAAAAACTTTACCTTCACTTTAAATTTTAATATAAAGTTAGGGGGTCATTAGGTTTAGGGGTTACTAGTTTAAATTAGTTTATTTTGTTGTAGGGGGTCTTTCGGTTTTGGGGGTTAATAGTTTATTTTAGTATATTTCGTTGTGGGGGCTTGCGGTTTAGAGGTTAATAGGTTTATTAAAGCGGCAGTGTGGGCGGACGGGCAAATTAGAAGTTAATAATAATATAAAGAGTGTTTGCGATGCGGGAGGGCGGTGGTTTAGGGGTTAATAAGTTTATTATAGCGGTGACAATGTCGGGTAGCAGCGGAATAGGAGTTAATAAAAAAAAATGTCGGCGATGTCTGGGTGGCAGATTAGGGGTTAATAAATTTATTATAGTGTTTGTGATGCGGGAGGGCCTTGGTTTAAGGGTTAATAGGTAGTTTATGGGTGTTTGTGTACTTTGTAGCAGTTTAGTTATGAGTTTTATGTTACAGCTTTGTAGCATAAAACTCATGACTACTGACGGTACAGATCTTGTCGTTTTAGGCTGTAACACTCACTTTTTAGCCGTACCGCAAAACTCGTAATACAGGCGCTATGGGAGTCCCATGAAAAAACTTCATTTTTACGTGGGTGGGACTGACATTGCGGTACAGGCTAAAAGGTGTGCGGTAAAGCTATACCGACAACAATTGTAATAGTTGCGGTGCTGTTTTAACGCTGAAAATGCCATATTTCCAGCGTTACAAGCCGCAACGCAAAACTTGTAATCTAGGTGATAATTTGTAAATGCATAATAAAAGAAAATTCAAAAGCATTTAGATTTAATTTTAATTAGTGGATTTTTTTCTGACAAATTTTAAAGTTAGTTCTATTTTCCCTCCCATTGCATCATGTGACAGCCATCAGCCAATCACAAAATGCATATACTTATATTCTGTGAAATCTTGCACATACTCAGAAGGAACTGATACCTCAGAAAGTGTGTATATAAAAAGACTGTGCACATTTAGATAGTGGAAGTGAATTGGATGCTCTCTCTCTGAATCATGGAGGTTTAATTTTGACGTAATCTGATATTTGTTTTCCAAAATCCCAGAACTGTAAAAGAAGAGATAGAGAGGAAAGTTTGCAGAATGCCAAGCCCATTTGTATCCCCAACCATTACAGGGTTTGGTTATAACACCAATAGGTGTACCACCAAAAAATAAATCAGGTACATTCAATCTCATTCATTTCTCATTTCAAAAAAGCCTCTGTAAATATTTAAATTAAGAAAAAGCAGTATTGAGTGAAATATCAATCATTTAATGAGGCTGAATAGTAATTAAAATATATTTTTGTGCAAAAAATTAAAATAAAATAATAATAATAATGTAAAAAAAATTAACAATGCTGGTAACATTCAGAACAAAAAGTTATCAGAAAAGCTTTTTATAAAGGCCATTTTAATGTTTCTAATATATTGCATACAATAATAAGAGACATTTGCTGTATTAATCCTGTTAAAGAATGTAAAAGATTTTTTACAAAAGACTTTTTATTTGGTTTGGCATATAATGCTGTTTTAAATCATTTTTAACAGTAAGTACTTATTGTGCTTTCATAATTTCAGTGCTTCACGTTTGTAGAGCTGTGCCTTATTATTTTAATTAATACCTCCATAGAATGTTAATAAAAGAAATGCCATAGAGTTTCTTGTTTAGACATGATGTGGGATAGTACTTGAAGAAAGAAATGCCCATAAGATTCTCCCCCAAGTGGTGAATCTTGTTGTATGTTTATAACAAGTTATGACATATGTATCCAGTGGGCAGGTACCATTATTTAAATGAGATATTAGAGGTAATATCAGGTGAAAAATGATTTAATGATTACTACAGTTATCAGAACAAACTATTTATGCAATAATGTAAAGCTCTTCAAGTTGTGAGTTTTATATTTAGGGCTTGAAATTTACACTATTCCAAATAATTGCAGCAAACAAATACAAAATGTGGCTTTTTCCTATCTTATCATTGAGGGGACTAGTAACTTTTACCTCCCGGACTAGTAACTTTTAACCCCTGAGTAGTAATCTACAGTAATATATTTCCACATTGGGTATATATACACATATATATATATACACATATATATATATATATATATATATATATATACACATATATATATATATACACACATATATATATATATATATACACACATATATATATATATACTATAATTGCGTTTGTAATGTCCATCGCCGAGGCTGCATCCAGGTGGATTCCGAAAATGGCAGGGTGGTGAAAGAATCCACCAAAGGGGGATACTTTCCTTACCCTGCCATATTCGGAATCCACCGGATGCAGCGAAAGCAAACGGAGCATTACAAGACCCCCCCCTCCAAAAAATGCCCGCAAATAAGTATTAAAAAAACAACAAGAAATATACGCAATAAGTATGAAAAAAACACCTAGCTGCCCTCAATAAGTATTAAAAAAAAAAAAAAAGAACTGCATGCAATAAGTATGAAAAAATCACCTAACCTCCCGCAATAAGTATTAAAAAAAAAAAATTAACCGCCCTCAATAAGTATTTTTAAAAAAAGAGTAAGTCCAGCAAAAAAGTATTAATTTTTTTTAACTGCCCGTACGAAGTATTAAGAAAAAAATAAACTAACCGCCCGCACAAAGTATTTAGAAAAAAAACATCTACCTAATAAAATTATTAACCCCTAAATCCCCAAACCCCAACATTGCAAACTACCTAATACATCTATTAACCCCTAATCCGCCACCCCACACAATGGCATTAAACCTAATTTACCTATTAACTCCTACACCGCCAACCCCCACAATGCAAAAAAACGAATTTAATGACTAAGCCCCCTAAACTAACACCCCTAAATTAACCCCTTAATTACAATTAAAAAAAATACTACATTACAGTAAAAAATAACAAAAAAATTACATAAAATAAAAAAAAACGCTAACATTACAAAAAATAATAAGCAAAATTCAAATCCAAATAAGACTCGCCAGAAACACGGGCCCTCAAGATCCATCCGGAGCTTGATAAATGGGCCTCTTTCTCTTAAATACCAGGAAATCCTCTCTCAATGAGAGACACAACAAACCACAGATGTGTGCATATATATTATATATATATATATATATATATATATATATATATATACAGGGAGTGCAGAATTATTAGGCAAATTAGTATTTTGACCACATCATCCTCTTTATGCATGTTGTCTTACTCCAAGCTGTATAGGCTCGAAAGCCTACTACCAATTAAGCATATTAGGTGATGTGCATCTCTGTAATGAGAAGGGGGTGTGGTCTAATGACATCAACACCCTATATCAGGTGTGCATAATTATTAGGCAACTTCCTTTCCTTTGGCAAAATGGTTCAAAAGAAGGACTTGACAGCTCAGAAAAGTCAAAAATAGTGAGATATCTTGCAGAGGGATGCAGCACTCTTAAAATTGCAGAAGCTTCTGAAGCGTGATCATCGAACAATCAAGCGTTTCATTCAAAATAGTCAACAGGGTCGCAAGAAGCGTGTGGAAAAACCAAGGGCGCAAAATAACTGCCCATGAACTGAAAAAAGTCAAGCGTGCAGCTGCCAAGATGCCACTTGCCACCAGTTTGGCCATATTTCAGAGCTGCAACATCACTGGAGTGCCCAAAAGCACAAGGTGTGCAATACTCAGAGACATGGCCAAGGTAAGAAAGGCTGAAAGACGACCACCACTGAACAAGACACACAAGCTGAAACATCAAGACTGGGCCAAGAAATATCTCAAGACTGATTTTTCTAAGGGTTTGTGGACTGATGAAATGAGAGTGAGGTCTTGATGGGCCAGATGAATGGGCCCGTGGCTGGATTGGTAAAGGGCAGAGAGCTCCAGTCCGACTCAGACGCCAGCAAGGTGGAGGTGGGAGTACTGGTTTGGGCTGGTATCATCAAAGATGAGCTTGTGGGGCCTTTTCGGGTTGAGGATGGAGTCAAGCTCAACTCCCAGTCCTACTGCCAGTTTCTGGAAGACACCTTCTTCAAGCAGTGGTACAGGAAGAAGTCTGCATCCTTCAAGAAAAACATGATTTTCATGGCAGGACAATGCTCCATCACACGCGTCCAAGTACTCCACAGCGTGGCTGGCAAGAAAGGGTATAAAAGAAGAAAATCTAATGACATGGCCTCCTTGTTTACCTGATCTGAACCCCATTGAGAACCTGTGGTCCATCATCAAATGTGAGATTTACAACAAGGGAAAACAGTACACCTCTCTGAACAGTGTCTGGGAGGCTGTGGTTGCTGCTGCATGCAATGTTGATGGTGAACAGATCAAAACACTGACAGAATCCATGGATGGCAGGCTTTTGAGTGTCCTTGCAAAGAAAGGGTGGCTATATTGGTCCACTGATTTGTTTTTGTTTTGTTTTGAATGTCAGAAATGTATATTTGTGACTGTTGAGAGTGTTATATTGGTTTCACTGGTAAAAATAAATAATTGAAATGGGTATATATTTGTTTTTTGTTAAGTTGCCTAATAATTATGCACAGTAATAGTCACCTGCACACATAGATATCCCCCTAAAATAGCTATATCTAAAAACAAACTAAAAACTACTTCCAAAACTATTCAGCTTTGATATTAATGAGTTTTTTTGGGGTTCATTGAGAACATGTTGTTGTTCAATAATAAAATTAATCCTCAAAAATACAACTTGCCTAATAATTCTGCACTCCCTGTATATATATATATATATATATATATATATATATATATATACTGCCCATGCCCTCATTTTTCCACATATGGGGGCTGGTTTTCTAATGAGGCCTTGTTAGTGAGAAGGGCACTGCAGTGGCCATCTTGGAAATCCAACCACAATATCTAAAAAGGGAAACATTTTTGCTTACTCCCATCAATCCTCTTACATTCTGGAGTTTCTATGGCTTATTGAGTGGACATTTTGGCCTTTACTGCACAGGACTCATGTGTATAGACCAAAGGATTCACCACTGCCAATTGCTATAACGTAAAATTCGGTGCCATTTTATTCATCTGTAATCTGATTTGGTGGTAGTTCTGTGGGCAGTAGCTTTTAAGAACATTATTTAGGGGTCGATTTATCAAGTTGTGGTGGACAGGGGCATACATACGCGCCCCTGTACTCCGCAGCTTGCCTCTGGTAGGCTCAATTCTGCTGCCAGAATTCAGCATTGCACAAGAACGCAATTTTGCGCTCTTGTGCAAGGCCGCCCCCTGCCCGCACAAGCCAATCACGCGCAGGCAGGAGCTGTCAATCTCCTTGGTCGTACGACACCGGGGAGATTGAAATTAGCCACCTAGGGTGGTGAAGAGGTTAGGGAAGCAGCGGTCTGATGACCGCTGCTTTATAAATACGTAGGGGTCGAAGACTTGTGAAATTCTTTGATAAATTGACTCCTTAGCTTACACAAATATACATGCAAATGCACACGCATTCACATACTCACTTCTATTGTTCTCTTTTCTCTTTACATTTAGCCATTTTACACCTAAAATGTTATCATGTAATCATTAATACTCCACCACAGACTTGACCCCTTCACCCCCCTGCCACCACAGACTTAACTCAAAGCCTTTCCCCTTCCAACCACACATTTAACCCTATTTTCCATGACACCAAGGAATTATCCCCTTCCGACCCCTTCCAATCCCCTTCAAAGTCAGAAGACAAGCCAGCAGTAAGGAAATGTACATATGTTCAGGATCAACAAACAAACTGAGGTCAAATGTAGGAACAAGTTCAACCAGAAAAAGATGTGCACAACTATGCACAGAGGAGCAGGTTTGAAGAGGGAGCTAATAACTAGAACAAAGTGCTCCTTGGAGAAGCCTGTGACAGAAAAAAATTAAATTGAACAGGACCAAAGTCAACACAGGTTGAATATACAAAATAAAACCAAATCCATCCTCCCAGTTTTCTTGTGTTAAGCCGACTAAATTTTGCACATGGAAATATTGACACAGACCTGACAGTTCCAGCACATATCAGTCACAGAGGGTAGATTATGGTCTAGAGAAGATGGTGGAAGAGTTTTGAGGGTCATACCAGGGGAGAGACTAGTCTCAGTTTACAAACAAGAAAAATCCAGGCAACGTTGGGAAAAAAGCTGAGAAACATAGAAATAAAACATAAATTTATTGTCTAAAAAGAGATAAAGAAGATCGCTTCATAGTGCAGTTATCCAAGATAAGAAAAGTGGGTAGGTAAATGCTGTCAATTGCTTACTCACAAAGGTGTTTGCACAAGGGCAGTGCAAAATGGGCAGGCTGGGCTTTGCAGTATCCAGCTGACTGATAACAGCAATAACTCCTTCCTGTTTGTGTTAGTATGGATTCGGGGAAAGGTGACATTTTAAGAAAACACAAGGCTTCTCATTGTGCAGATGTGACTGGTATCTGTAATGTCTTCAAATAAATTTAAAAAAAGATTACTTACATTTGGGTATGCACGGTGTGATCGTGCAAGCAGACAAGCTGGATATTGTATACACCAGCGGTCTAAACTGATCAGTCAGTTTGGTCTCCCTGGGAGGATCTTCAAAACAATGTAGCAAATAAGAATGATGTGGAGCTCTTCAAATTGTGTATAAGTAGTAAAAAAGGAGACAACATAAACACAGATTTATTGTAATAAAATCATATAAAAAACATGGAACACGTTTCTCAGCTGGCTGCCTGTTTCATCAGGCATGTAACAAATGTGTTTTTTTAACGCATCTGGTACCGTGTGTATTACAAGTTCGTAAGTAAAAAGTTTTCGCTTACGTTCTAACCCGAAGTGCACAAAAAGGCGAAATTACAACAATGTGACCGCGTTAATGCATTTTCCTATGGACGGCAATGGAGAGTGAAAACTGGAAAAAACACTCTTAGTTGCATGCTAATCTACGTGCCAATAAGCCCCCTACTTTAATAACCCCTAAACCGCTACATAGCCTACTGCAAAGTACCCCACTACACTATTAACCCCTAAACTGCCACACCCCCACATCGCAAACTGCCCCGCTGCACTATTAACCAATAAACAGCCACACCTCCACATAGCAAACTACTCTTCTGCACTATTAACCCCTAAACTGCCACACCCCACATGCCAAACTACTCCGCTACACTATTAACCCCTAAACCACCACACACACACCCCAAAATGCAAACTACCCCCTAACTTCCTAACAGCTAATCCCCAAAACCCTAATCTAACACCCCCTGAATACAAGGTACCACCCTTGTATTGGTATTGGCTGGTTTTCAAATCTAAATTCAAATCAGCCAATAGAATAAAAGCTTTTTCTATTGGCTGATACATATTTGGATTTGAAAATTAGCCAATAGGAATGCAAGGGTACCCCTATATAAGAGGAAGATGGGCCCCACCACCACCAGGATGAAGAGGCCCCAGCCATGAAGATGAGAACTGCAGCTGGTGATCACATAGGACGCAGATTCAAGTTTGGTGAGTTCCATCTTTAGGGTTTAGCGGTATGCTTTTTTGGGTGGTTGTTTTTGTAAAATATTTTTTTTGCCCTACCTTTTTTTTAGGATAGTTTTTTTTTCAGAATAGGTTTTTTGTAATTGTCAGCGAAAAGAGCGTTAGGACACTGCCTTACCAAATGCAATTCTAAGGGCAGTGCCAACCAAATCTTTTTTAGGATAGGTTTTTGTTATAGAATTGTTTTTTTTTATTGGGCAGTAAAAGATCTTTAGGGTAATGCCCTTCCAAATGCCCTTATCAAGGCAATTTTTATGGGTAGGATTTTTAGGCATTATTTTCTGTAATTTTAGTTTTTTTACTATCAGTAATGGTAGTTGTTTTCCAGTAAGTGTAGGTTTTTTATGTATTCTTTTTAATGTAATGTTAGGGCCAAACAATTAGAATATAAAATCAAATTAAAAGACTGCTGATAATAGGATATACAGAAAGTAATGTAACAATTGTTTAGTGAAAAAAAGGTGAACAAGAGTATCTGTGTGTAAATGTGTGTGAAGAAAGTAACTATAACTGCAATCTTGTTGAAGACAGTGACCTGGAAAAAATATATATAAACTTTAATGCCTGTGTGAATGTGTCTGACGCAAGTACCAATTGCAATCTAGTATAAATGTAAAAACTGTGGCCTGGAAAACATTTTTTAATTAACGAATGAATAACTTTTATTCAGATTTTTTCGTTGATCTCCATTAGCTTTAACCAGTTTTGAGTACAAATATCCAGTACACTTCCATTTAAGAAGTTGGCCCAATCTATAACCACCCATATTACTCAATGGGACATGATTAATGGCCTGAAAATTAAAAATAGATTCCTGTTTAACCTGATGTAATGCTAAGTGTCTAGCAACTGGTGTCTTGGGTGGGGTAACAGAAAACTAAAGTAGATATTCCCTAACCCTTTCTTTTAGCATCCTAGAAGTTCAACCTACATAGGTCTAGATTACAATTACAATTAGCCCACTGTTAGCATGTGCACAATATAAGAATATCAAAGGTACGTTAATTTGTGCTCATATTATAAGTTGAAAGTGAATACAAACGTGAGAGCGCAATCGAATTTAACGCATGTCAAGCTAGAGCGACTGAAGACCTTGTGTAAGGGTTAGGGATAAAACAAAAGTTGCACTAAACACAACATAAATACATTAAAATATACTGTTACAGTTATATAAACACTAACTGATAACATTATTCACATAAATAATAATACATTTTTTTAAAGGTATTTGGGCATGTGTCAGGGTACCAAGAACCAGACAGAGACGTAAAATCCTAAATTAATCACACCTTTATTAGAAAAAAAACAAATTATAACAAGTCCAAAAGCTAAAAGACAAGCCAGGAGTCAAAGCCAGAGCAGATAGACGAGCCGGGTCAGGAACCAAAGCGAGTAGTCATACGAGCTGGGGTCAGGAATATGAAGATCAGCTCCTGCTGTTAAATGCTGTTTTCCATTTGTGGGCCTCTTTGATCCTAACAAAATTGTAAGCTCCTCTCAGATCGAGCTTAGAATAGACTGTTGCTCCCTTGAGGCATTCAAAGAGTTCTGTGATGAGCGGAATAGGGTAAGCATTTTTAATGGTAAGACAATTAAGACCCCAACAATTGATACATGGGGGCCGATTTATCAATGTCTGGGGACCATGATACGCTGTAGCATATCATGTCCACCAGCATACGCTGTCAGCATTTAAAATGGCACAAGCAGTTCTGGTGAACTGCTTGTGCAATGCCGCCCCCCTGCAGATTCCGGCCAACCAGACGCTAGCAGGGAGTGTCAATCAACCCAATCATATTCGATCCGGCGGATTGATGTCCACAGCCTCAGAGGCAATGGACGAGTTAAGGAGCAGCAGTCTTAAGAACGCTGCTTCTTAACTTCTGTTTCTGGCGAGCCTAAAGGCTCACGCGGATCAGGGGGTATTTGGCCCATTCGGGCTATGATAAATCAGCCCCTTGGTCTTCACGAAGAAGAAACCAGCCCCTGCTGGAGTGGAGGAGTGGCAGATGATTACCCACGATAGGGCATCAGCAACACACTCCTCTATGGCTCTACTCTGCACAACAGACAGAGGGTAAACCCGGGCCGAGGAGGAAATGGCTATGGGTTGCAAGTCAATGGTACAATCGTAAGACCGGTGAGGGAGGCAAACGTACCGGCCCGCACTTTGTCAAAAATATCTTGGAACTCTCTGTACTCATCTGACAGAAGTGCACAAGACTTTGACTGGTTTCCAGAGACAAGTGGAACAACATTGCAGGGACCATGACAATATTTCGGATCTATGCCAGTCGAGACTGGGATTGTGCTTCTGGAGTCAGAGATAACCCAGAACAACTGGAAAATGCGGAGAAGTTATCACCTGGAATTAGAGAGTTTCATAATGGAGAGCCCTAACAGCCATAGAAAATGGAGCAGTTTCATGAGTAACGAGTGCGGGCTGAAGGGGCCTGCCATCAATGGCTTCAATAGCAAGTGGAGCGGACCGAGGTTGTACTGGAATGGAGTGCTGTGATACAGAAACACTGTCAATAAAATAGCCCAAGAGCAAGGGTGACTATGGAGAATTCCACCCAGGAAAGGACAACCCTAACCAAGGTCTCACTTTTTGTGGTTCCGGGGGATGAGGATAAACCACCCAAGGTCTGCCACCACAGGACCTTAGGGGCGGGTATTTCCCGGGACATATAGGACAATGTTTTAAAAGGGTGGCCTTGTAGCCCACAATAGAGGCAGAGCCCCTCCCTCCTCATAAAGGCCCTCTCCACCATGAGAGGTGCGTGAATCCCAGCTGCATAGACTCAGCAGTACCTGGTATCACAGGACCAGGAGGCATGGGAGGGTGAGGGAGGCATGATAGGAATGAAAACATAGGAGACAACTGAACAGGAGGCTTCTGCAAGTACTCCTTGAAGGAGGGTCTTCTCTCTCAGTCCTGATGTCAATTAGGATTAGAAAAGACACTAGGGCCTCGAGACCCTCTGGCCAACTCATCTTTAATAGCATCAGATAGCAGTTGAATAAGGCGGCAACAAGGGCTTCATTGTTCCAGCCTACCTCTGCTGCAAGTGTACAGAACTCAATGGCATACTGGGCTACAGATCTCGTACCTTGCTGAATGGATATGAGTCATTTGGCAGCAGAGGAGGAGTGAGCCGGAACATCAAATACCCTTCGAAAGGAGGCCACAAATTTAGGTGTAATTATATATCAAAGGGTTTATTATTCTCCCACAAGGGGTTTAGCCCAAGCAAAAAAAGCCGTGTCAGCGAGTAATGAGAAAAAAAATCCCACCTTAGCTCTGTCAGAAGTAAACGCCTAATGTAACATCTCAATGTATATGCCCACCTTTTTCAAAAAACCTCTGCACTGATTAGGATCGCCTCCATATCACTGGGGTAGAGGTGCATAACTGGAACATGCTCCTGGTAGGACTAGGGTGCAGTAGTGTAAACAGGAGCAGCCATAGGTTGTGGGGCACTCTGATTAATGTGTGCAGTGCAAGTCAGAAGGGTTTGCAGGGCTAGTGCAAATTGATCCATGCAGTGATCCTGTTCCTCCATCCTGGAAATGATAGGGGAGAAAGGTGGATTATTAGCACCGTCAGGATTCATGGGCCCTCGTGTATTGTCAACGTACCAGGGAACCATTCAGAGACGTAAAATGCTAAATTTATTCACATCTTTATTTAAAATAATGAAAAATTATAACGAGTCCAAAAGCTAAAAGACAATCCAGGAGTTAAAGCCAGAGCAGATAGTCAGAGGAACCGGGTCAGGAACCAAAGCGAGTAGTCAGACAGGGTCAGGAATACATGCAACATAGAAAGGAAAACAAAAAGAGCGCAACCTCGATATCAGAGGTGGCTGCCTTTCAGAAGCTGGGCTCTTCTCTCCTCAGCCAACGAATACATGCAACATAGAAGGAAACAAAAAAGCGCAACCTCGAGGGTCAGGAATACAAAGATCATCGAAGTCAGGAACTACCCAGGGATCAGGAACCAGAAGGGACGTCAAACAAGGCAGGTTATACACAGAGATAGGAACTCACAGAGAGTTTAGAGACAACACAAGGACAATGGCAAACAGGACTGAGGACTGCAACCTGCCTCTATCTGATAATGTTCTCCAGTTTGGCCATAAGAGGGAGCCTGGTGTAGTGAGCAGCGTTTGAAAGACCTTGGCGCTGCAAAAAATTGCGGCTAAAACTAGTGATTGGATAAACCGTGACAATAGTCAAGAAGTTTAAAGTATGAAACCTTTGGCCTCAGTAATGAGATCACGTTATTTAAAAGATACAGTGTAAATTTATTAATACATTTAAAAAAGCTGATCAGCAAGAATAAAATAAAATATTTGTAACAATCAAATAGTTAAAATGTAGCAATCAAAAATAGCTTGATACAATATAGCAATATAGCAATCGACATCCACAGCTGATTCCTTGAGAAGCAGAGTGAGGCTGGAACGACAAACGGATCCAAATCAAACACAAGCAGAAACCTGACGTAACATTACCTCCACAGACCGGCTTCTGTGTTAACTGCAACTTCAGCGGAGTATCCTTGAAAAATCCGGTATTGCACCAAAGGCTTATCCGGCTCTGCTACAGCTTGCTAAAAGGGATCCATCGTCGCAGCAGTAACCAAGACACGGTGTAAGTAAAAGTGAACACCTTTAGTTTGGTTTTCTGCTTGTGTTTGATTTGGATCCGTTTGTCGTTCCAGCCTCACTCTGCTTCTCAAGGAATCAGCTGTGGATGTCGATTGCTTACTCTTATTCCGGACTTTCAACATTTGGATCGCATATTAGCTCCAGGGTTGTTTTGCTGTTTCTATATTTGATGCTACACTGATATTTGCTACATTGCTATATTGTATCAAGCTATTTTTGATTGCTACATTTTAACTATTTGATTGTTACAAATATTTTATTTTATTCTTGCTGATCAGCTTTTTTAAATGTATTAATAAATTTACACTGTATCTTTTAAATAACGTGATCTCATTACTGAGGCCAAAGGTTTCATACTTTAAACTTCTTGACTATTGTCACGGTTTATCCAATCACTAGTTTTAGCCGCAATTTTTTGCAGCGCCAAGGTCTTTTGAAATATCTGGTTCCATCTGGGACACGATTTTCAAAATATACAATTTCTGGTTCTTGTTGTGGAGATAGGGGTCTCCATTTTTTCCCTTGGTTTATTAGTGTTTTTTCCTCAGCGCAGGGTAACATTTTTCTTTGTTTTTTGTAGTGAGCAGCGTTACACACTTTGCTACAGGGAAGAAGAAAAGACAGGTGAGTCAAAATGGCAGCCAAGATAAAAAGCAGCAAATAACTATTGTATTGTACCGTGTATTTGACTGCAAAGGGCTATAATATATATATATATATATATATATATATATATATATATAAAATGTGTTTGTTTAAATAATAATTGCGCAATATTATTTAATATGTTTTATTGTCTATTTATTGTAAATATTTAACATTCCAATGTTCTTCACATACAGGAATATGGGAATATGTTATTTTTTGTAAATACACATTTCTATATATAGGTATGGGTATAGCTATATATTTTACATTAACATTAGCAGATATATATATATATATATATATATATATATATAAAAATGATTTTTTTCCCTATACGAAAATGAATGTAAAATATGCATAACACGCTTTGGGTTTTGCGCTTTAGGTTTTGTGCTTTAGGTCTAACGCACATGAACACTTAGTTATCTTAAGGTGCATTATTAAAATATTAAACAAATAATAATGATTAAAAATCATTATACTGTAATTTATATATCTATCAGCCAATCAGATTGAGCTCGCATTCTATTGGCTTTTCCGATCAGCCAATAGAATGCAAGCTCAATCTGATTGGCTGATTGGATCAGCCAATCCGATTGAACTTGAATCTGATTGGCTGATTCAATCAGCCTATCAGATTTTTCCTACCTTAATTCCGATTGGCTGATAGAATCCTATCAGCCAATCGGAATTTGAGGGATGCCAGCTTGGATGACGTCATTTAAAGGAACCTTCATTCGGCGAGTAGGCGTCGGTGAAGAAGGATGGATCCGCGTCGGCTGGAAGAAGATGGCTCCGCTCCGCTCAGGATGGATGAAGATAGAAGATGCCGCTTGGATGAAGATGTCTGCCGGTCCGGATGTCCTCTTCTGCCCGGATAGGATGAAGACTTCTGCCGCTCTGGATGTCCTCTTTTGGTCCATCGGTGCCCGGCTGGGTGAACACGACTCAAGGTAGGGAGATCTTCAGGGGGGTAGTGTTAGGTATATTTAAGTTTATTTAAGGGGGAGTTTGGGTTAGAGCAAAAGAGCTGATTACTTTGGGGCATGCCCCGCAAAAAGCCCTTTTAAGGGCTGGTAAAAGAGCTGGTTACTTTTTTATTTAGAATAGGGTAGGGACCTTTATTATTTTGGGGGGCTTTTTTATTTTATTAGGGGGCTTAGAGTAGGTGTAATTAGCCTAAAATTCTTGTAATCTTTTTTTATTTTTTGTAATTTAGTTTAGTTTATTTAATTGTATTTAATTGTAGGTACTTGTAGTTAATTTATTTAATTTATTTATTGATAGTGTAGTGGTAGGTTTAATTGTAACTTAGGTTAGGATTTATTTTACAGGTAATTTGGTAATTATTTTAACTAGGTAGCTATTAAATAGTTAATAACTATTTAATAGCTATTGTACCTAGTTAAAATAAATACAAAGTTGCCTGTAAAATAAATATAAATCCTAAAATAGCTACAATATAATTATTCGTTATATTGTAGCTATATTAGGGTTTATTTTACAGGTAAGTATTTAGCTTTAAATAGGAATACTTTAGTTAATAATATTTAATTTATTTTGTTAGATTAAAATTATATTTAATTTAGGGGGTTGTTAGGGTTAGGGTTAGACTTAGCTTTAGGGGTTAATACATTTATTATAGTAGCGGCGAGGTCCGGTCGGCAGATTAGGGGTTAATACTTGAAGTTAGGTGGCGGCGATGTTAGGGAGGGCAGATTAGGGGTTAATACTATTTATTATAGGGTTTGCGAGGCGGGAGTGCGGCGGTTTAGGGGTTAATACATTTATTAGAATAGCGGCGAGGTCCGGTCGGCAGATTAGGGGTTAATAAGTGTAGGTAGGTAGTGGCGACGTGGGGGGGGGGTGCAGATTAGGGGTTAATAAATATTATGTAGGTGTCGGCGATGTTAGGGGCAGCAGATTAGGGGTTCATAGGGATAATGTAGGTGGCGGCTGTGTGCGGTTGGCAGATTAGGGGTTAAAAAATGTTATTATAGTGGCAGCGATGTGGGGGAACCTCGGTTTAGGGGTACTTAGGTAGTTTATGGGTGTTAGTGTACTTTAGAGCACAGTAGTTAAGATCTTTATAAACCGGCGTTAGCCCAGAAAGCTCTTAACTACTGACTTTTTTCTGCGGATGGATTCTTGTCGGTACAAGGTCTACTAATCACGTCAGCCAAGACTCTAAATACCAGCGTTAGGAAGATCCCATTGAAAAGATAGGATACGCAATTGACGTAAGGGGATCTGCGGTATGGAAAAGTCGCGGCTTGAAAGTGAGTGTTAGACCCTTTCCTGGCTGACTCTAAATACCAGCGGGCGGCAAAAAGCAGCGTTAGGACCCCTTAACGCTGCTTTTGACGACTACCGCAGAACTCTAAATCTAGGCGAGAGTGTTTTAATCACCCAATCCGTTAAATATTTGGAGATACTATCTCCGTTTTCAGACCTTACAAAATGCAATAATACAAACAGTTTAAAGGACTTACCCGTCCACCATCACCTGCGAGAAACCGGAAGCTGCCACGGCGTCCCCATTGCACCACTACGCAGGTCTGTATGGTGCCATGGCAACCAGAACTCACATACCTTAACAGAAAAACAAAACAGTGTACACGTTAAAAGGTGACAGAACAAGTTACAGCATCAATTATTAATTTCAAACAGCACATCAAAGTTACTCAACATAATCTTTACAGCAGATCAACGTACAAATAGTTCAGTTAAGTACATAAAAATTTAGACCAACTTTAAATATGGCATATTAGCGGAATTCCTCAGAATCAAATGGCTATACAGCATATCCCCCTTAGTTACTACACAAAACACAATATAAATATGTCTAACATGGGGGTGACGAGAGAAAATGAGCAGATATACATTTTACGAGGCTATTATGTCATAGAGAGCCTTACAGGAAGCAATGCCAATCGAGATTGGCATTCAGACCTCTAGGTGTCAACGTAGTCAAAGTGTAAATCCACTTTGCCTCCTTTTGTAAGAGCAATTTTGCTCTATCACCCCCTATTCAGCCGAGGTACATGATCAATAATTACATACCGACGATTCACACCCATATGGCCAGCCAATGCAAAATGTCTTGCGACCGGTTGTTCAGACTCCTTTTTATGCATAGTCAACCTTATAGCCGCTCCGTGGTTGGCCATACGGGTGCGAAGATCGTCTACAGTCTTCCCTACATAGTATAGCCCACAAGGGCAATGGAATAAATATACTATAATTTCAGTTGTACAGGTGACCCTGTGCTTAATAGTAAACTTTCTGTTGGTAAGAGGATGCATAAAAGTCTTACGGCTAGATTTAGAGTTTTGTCTGTAAAGACCCGCGTAGCTAACGCTGCTTTTTTTCCCAACGCACCCTTAAGACAACGCTGGTATTTAGAGTTGTCTGAGGGGCTGTGTTAGGCTCAAAAAAGGGTGCGTTGAGCCTAACTTAGCTCCATTTCAACCCTGAATACCAGCGTTGCTTACGGTAGCGGTAAGCAGCTAAAACGTGCTCTTGTACGATATCCCCATAGGAAACAGTGGGGCAGTTTGGGCTGAAAAAAACACCTGCAAAAAAAGCAGTGTTCAGCTTCTAACGCAGCCCTATTGTTTCCTATGGGGAAACACTCTCTAAGTCTACACCTAACACCCTAACATGAACCCCTAGTCTAAACACCCCTAACCTTACACTTATTAACCCCTAATCTGCCGCCCCCGCTATCGCCGCCACCTACATTATCCCTATGAACCCCTAATCTGTTGCCCCTAACACCGCTGACCCCTATATTATAATTATTAACCCCTAATCTGCCCCCCCAATGTCGCCACGACCTTACCTACACTTATTAACCCCTAATCTGCCGACCGGACCTCGCTGCCACTATAATAAATGTATTAACCTCTAAACTGCCGCACTCCCGCCTCGCAAATACTATAATAAATTTGATTAAACCCTAATCTGCCCTTCCTAACATCGCCGCCACCTACCTACAATTATTAACCCCTAATCTCCCGCCCACAACGTCGCCGCTACTATAATAAAGCTATTAACCCCTAAACCTAACTCTAACCCTAACCCTAACACCCCCTAACATAAATATAATTTAAATTAAACAAAATAATATTCCTAAAATTAACTAAATTAATCCTATTTAAAACTAAATACTTACCTATAAAATAAACCCTAAAATAGCTACAATATAAATAATAATTACATTGTAGCTATTTTAGGATTTATATTTATTTTACAGGCAACTTTGTATTTATTTTAACTAGGTACAATAGCTATTAAATAGTTAATAACTATTTAATAGCTATCTAGTTAAAATAAATACAAAATTACCTGTAAAATAAATCCTAACCTAAGTTACAAATACACCTAACACTACACTATCATTAAATTAATTAAATAAATTACATTAGAGTTAGGTTTAGGGGTTAATAACTTTATTATAGTAGCAGCGACATTGCAGGTGGGAGATTAGGGATTAATAATTGTAGGTAGGTGGCGGTGATGTTAGGAAGGGCAGATTACGGGTTAATAAAATTTATTATAGTGTTTGCGAGGCGGGAGTGCGGTGGTTTAGGGGTTAATACATTTATTATAGTGGTGGCGAGGTCCGGGCAGCAGATTAGGTGTTAATAAGTGTAGTTAGGTGGCGGCGACATTGGGGGGGCAGATTAGGGGTTAATAAATATAATATAGGGGTCGGCGATGTTAGGGGCAGCAGATTAGGGGTTTATAGGTATAATGTAGGTGGCGGCGGTATCCGGTCGGCAGATTAGGGGTTAATAAGTGTAGTTAGGTGGTGGCGATGTGGGGGGGCAGATTAGGGGTTAATAAATATAATATAGGGGTCGGCGATGTTAGGGGCAGCAGATTAGGGGTTTATAAGTATAATGTAGGTGGCGGCGGTGTCCGGTCGGCAGATTAGGGGTTAAAATTTTTTATTATAGTGGCGGCGATGTGGGGGGCCTCGGTTTAGGGGTACATAGGTAGTTTATGGGTGTTAGTGTACTTTAGAGCACAGTAGTTAAGAGCTTTATATTCCAGCGTTAGCCCATAAAGCTCTTAACTACTGACTTTTTTTGGCAGTAGGAGTCTTGTCGGTAGAGGGTCTACCGCTCACTTCTCCCAAGACTCCAAATACCGGTGTTAGGCAGATCCCATTGAAAAGATAGGATACGCAATTGGCATAAGGGGATCTCCGTTAGCCTGGAATCGTGGTAGGGAGTGAGCGTTAGACCCTTTCCTCGCTGACTCTAAATACAAACGGGTGGCCAAAAGCAGCTTTAGGACCTCTTAACGCTGCTTTTGACGGCTAACGCAAAACTCTAAATCTAGGTGTTAGTGTTACTTAGTCCATTACAAGTGGTACATCCGAGACATCTATAACAGCCCCACTTCGGTTGATTAAGCCAAGTGGATTTTTTGTAGCTCTCGACCGGGTCCACTTTAACCAAGGCATCCCTATTGGATCTAGACCTTCTGAAGCACACTCTTGGAGGTCCCATATTAGTAAATGGGAGCGTAGAATCCAAACTTACTATGTGTCAATCTTTCCGTATTGCAGCAGGCAGATCTTTTTTATCTACAGAGTAGGTAGTAAGATAAGTCATCCTGTCTTCTACTTTCTGCTGTCTTCTATCCATCAGGGTATCCTCTTGTTTAAAATCCCAATACTTTTTTAGTTGGATGTCAATATTGCCCTCATCATAGCCACGTTGTATGAATCTTGTTTTCATTTCCAGTAGTTGCTGTCTGGTTTGCGTAGCGTCACTGTTATTCCAGACTACATGTTTAAATTGAGAGACAGGCAGAGCTCTTTTTAGAGCAGGAGGGTGGTAGCTAGTCGCTTGTAAGAGTGAGTTCCTGTCCGTGTCTTTATGGTACAGAGTAGTATATAGCTTGTTGTCTTGCTTATAGATTCTTAAATCTAAGAAATCTACTGTCTGATCATTATAATTCATCTTAAATTGTAGCGTCGGTAAAATCTGGTTGAGTTGTCCAAACCACATCTTCAGGTCAGATACTGTACCATCCCAGATTACGAACAGATTGTCTATATATCTCTGGAAGTAAGTTATACTTGTTGTATACTGTTCGAATTCGGCCATATATAAGTTGGCATACGATGGGGCCACACTGGACCCCATCGCCGTCCCAAGAAGCTGTAGATAAAATACATTTTCAAACCGAAAATAATTCATGGTCAGACAAAACTGTAAGAGTTCAAAAATCCACTCTATATTAGGTCCCATGTAGGGATATCTACATAGATGATTTCTTTCTGCTTCCAAGACTTGGATATGTGGTATCACCTTATAGCGGCTTACCACATCTAATGTGACCAGCCATTCAGTCCCTTTTAGGGGTGGAATATTTTTCAACCCATTCACCAGAGTCATGGAATCAAGTAAAAACGAAGGCATATTTCTAACCATTTGTTGTAATAAATAGTCCAAATATGTAGATACCGGCTGCAATAGAAAGCCAATAGCTGAAACTATTGGCCTCCCTGGTGGCTGGGTAGCATGCTTGTGCACTTTCGGCAACGTGTAAAATACGGGAGTGCGGGGAAACTGTACAGTCAAATATGATAGTAGATGTTGGTCAATCAGGCCTTCAGACTCAGCATTTTGCAGTGAGAAGTCAACTTGTCTCTTGAAGGTCCACATGGGATTACCCAGGAGCTGTCTGTAAGTGGTGCGATCATTAAGTTGGAGTATGCCTCCTGCTGGTAATACTTATAATACAGCATGACTACCGCACCACCCTTGTCTACTTCTCGAAAAATAATCTCCTTATTTTTGCCCAGGGTTTTTAATTCTTTTCTTTCCTCAGCGGACAGATTATTTCTGCACTGTGGTCTCATTTGAAGACAGATTTAATCCACTTGTCCATAGAAGAGTCTAGTATATGTTTTTATACTAGCGTTGGAGCTTATTAGATTGTATCTGCTCCTAGCTCTGAATTTAGTATAGTCCATTTGTGATTCCCCAAAGTGTTCTTTCAATCTCAGGGATCTCTCAAACTTATGTATATCCAAGTAGGTAATGAAAGGATCATTGAAAATCTGACTATCAAATCAGCAGACAAGGGTGGGGGAATAGTCATTTTAAATAAGAAAGACTATATAACTGATGCAGAGAGACTTTTAGGAGACACAGACACCTATAAAATTTTGAAAAATAGCCCTAAGATGAAACAACAAGATGCGCTCAGAGAGCTCCTGATAGAAGCAAAGGAAATAGGAGTCCTAAATGTGAAAGAGTTACAATTCATAATAATAAATAATCTGAGAACACCTGTGTTCTACTACTTGCCAAAAATTCATAAGAGCCTTCATAACCCCCCGGTAGGCCCATAATTTCAGGGATAGACTCAGTAACAGCAAATCTATGTTACTCAACTCCCTGCATACCTGAAAGACTTAACAGAATTATTACAAATATTAGATGAAATAGAGTGGAAACCAAATTATATTTTAGTAAGTTGTGACATATCTTCTTTATATACTGTCATTGATCACCATTTGGGTTTGAATGCAGTATCACATTTAAAAAAAAAAAAGACAAAAACATGTCATGTTTACAAGCAAGCTTTTTAATAAGATGTATAGAATTTATACTAAAGAATAACTCCTTCTCCTTCTTAGGCAGAATCTACTTACAACAAATAGGTACAGCTATGGGCACTAGGTTTGCCCCAAGTTATGCAAATCTCTTCATGGGAATTTTTGAAGAGACGCATATCTTTGGTATATACTGGGAGGCAAACCTGGTGCTCTATAGAAGGTACATAGATGATATGTTCTTTATATGGAAGGGTGAGATAGAACTATTATCTTTGTTCATTGAAGATCTAGCTACAAATAATATGGGTTTGAAATTTACACATAAATTTAGCAGTAAAAGTATACATTTCCTAGATATCAATATACAAATTATAGATCAGCAAATAATAACAAAAAATTACTTTAAACCCGTGGATGCTTATAATTATAGCTACGTACAAAGCTGCCACTATGTGAAATAGAAAAAGATTATTCCGAAAGGAAAATTCACCAGAATTAAAAAGAATTGCACTAGATCAGAAGACTATGATATACAGGCAAAAATTCTAGAGGAGAGATTTATGAAAAGGGGATATGACAAAAACGAAATTGAAACTGTAAAATTAGAAATAAGGGCTATTAATCAAAAGGATCTCCTATATAAAAATAAGAATAATGACACACAGGAGAAAGCCAAACAACCACATGAAAGAGATGTGTGTATTCCCTTTATAACTACATACAATAAACAACATAAGAAATTAAGGAATATATTAAACAGACATTGGCACATTCTAAGAATGGATTCAATATTAGGTAATGCACTAAGTGAAAAACCACAAATTGTGTATAAAAAAGCGAAGAATATGAAACAAATTTTAGCACCTAGTGAGTTAAAAATGCCTTTAAAAGGGAACAAAAGACAGGCGGATTTAAAAGGAAATAAAATCTCAGGTTTTTTTTCTCTGCCACAAATGTACATCTTGCAAACACAGCACAAAAACTAAGGTGGTAAAATCTACAGTCGCTGCAAGAGAGTTCCATATCAATCAGACCATCAGGTGTAAAGATAAAGGTGTAGTTTATTTAATACAATGCCCATGTGCCAAAAAATATTTTGGCCAAACGAGCAGACGCCTGAAAGACCGCATTTGCGAACATCTATGCAATATAAGGAATAGCTTTGAAGGCCACTTATTATCCAAACACTTTAAAGAGGCACACCAACAAAGCATAAAAGGTTTCCAATACTGGGGTTTAAAACTTATTGCTAGAGACTGGAGAGGGGGAAACCACAAGCGTAAATTACTATATATAATGAAGCACAACTGATACATGATTTCAAAACCCTAGAACCACAAGGTCTGAATGCAGAGTTAGATCTAAATCCATTTACCCACAATTTAAAAAAAATAATATATATTTATATATATATATCCACAAGCTAACTCATATATATATATATATATATATATATATATATATATATATATATATATATATATATATATATATAATCACTCTCCTTATAATGTATGATTTGTACATTCTTTAATTTTTAAGGTCATGGTAAGTTATATTAAGGGGGGGACTATTAGCATTATGATAATCTGATTTCACTAAAACCCTTTTATGTACTTTAAATCTTTAAATTATGCATATAGTCATAAAGGCAAGTTCAATGAGATTTAAAGAAAATATAAGATAAATATTATCCATTTCATGTGTGTTTGCATGTATGTGTATATATGTGTATATGTGTGTATGTATATGTGTGTGTATATGTATATATATATATATATATATGTGTATGTATATGTGTGTATATATATATATATATATGTATGTGTATATATGTGTATGTATATATATATATATATATATATATATATATTGATACAAAGTCTCAGAGAAAGCGCCACTAATCCTCTCTCACCTTGTTCCCCGGCGTCTTAGCGTGCTTCCACTCCAGATTCTGACCTCAGTAGGTACGGCACAATGGAGAGTGAGTATATCCGGTCAGTGTAGATGCAGCATTCTCAGGTATTTGCTGGATACCAAAATAAAGAATATAGAAGTAGAAGGAAGAATGTGCTAGATACCTCTTCAGACCGGTGTTAAATAAAAGTTCCAAAATTTATTAATCCATGTTTAAAAACAGACAAACCGTAGCACGGAGTGTAAACATATAAAATCACATCAGTGTGGACAGGAACGTTGCATACATGTTTCGTGCCTGCGCACTTGATCACTGCATAGGTAATTACCTGTGCACACCTCCTTTTTAAAGGGACAAACTCCCTTGATATCTTAAAGAGACAGTATCTGCATAAATATTGGTGTACTATATTATCTGACAGTAAACTTATGGCCTAAATATTTATAAATAAATTTAGTTTTCTTATTTAATTTTATTTCTTGTATATATCTCCAATAAATTTATTAGTTTAGACCAATTAAGGAAAAAATAATAATTATTAAATAGAAAGAAACAAACAGAAATATAAAACATATTCCTCAAAAAACTGCTATGTGACATGGACTCCTCAGTATAGTTGATAACAGAAAAAATATTTAGTCAGTATAATATTAGGAGAAGAAATATATTGACTCATGTAAATGTGTCAAGATCTCTCCTAATATTAAGGCCATATGGAATGGTAGTTTTAAGAACAAACATCCAGTAAATTTCTCTCTTGTTTAGTTTGTTCTCTCTACTTCCTCCTCTTTTCCAAACAGGAATATGATCTATTCCTTGAATGGTCAGTTTGGAACTGTCTGAATTGTGACATTCCCTACAGTGTCTCGCTACTGGGGTATCAGAATCTATGTCTTCCAGTGATCTAAGGTGTTGTAGAAATCTATCCTTCAAAGAACGTTTCGTTTTCCCTGTGTATTGTTTGCCACATTGTTGGCAAGTTAATAGATACACAATGTGAGTGCTAGAGCAATTTATAAAATATTTAATATTATGTTCTTGATCTGTAGAATGGGATTTCAATTTTGGTCCCTCTAAGACATAACTACACGTCTTACAAACTGGGCGTCTACATTTATAGAAACCTATCTTTTTAGGTAACCATGTCTCTTTGGATTTTTGTGGGAGATCAGAAGGAGACAATGTATTCCCCAAAGTTTTACCTCGTCTAGTGACATATTCACACCCTTGATGAAGTATTTGTTTTATTATTGGATCTGTATCCAATATATGTAAAGAATCTTTGATAATATTGCATATTTTATGATAATCATTACTATATGTTAGCGCTGCGGAATCTGTTGGCGCTCTACAAATAACCGATAATAATAATAATAATAATATATGTTGTTATGAACTTCGGTTTGTTTATTTGTTTGGTCTTTCTGTTTAGATGTTTATATTTAAGTAGATTATCTCTTGGTGTTAAGTCAACCTCATGTTTTATCTTCTTCAGAAGATCTGCCTTATAGCCTCGTTCAATCAATCGTGTGGTAATAATTTGTGCCTGTTCTTGATACAATTCCTCAGTGGAACAGTTCCTTTTAGCTCTAATATATTCCCCTTTTGGGATTCCTTTGATTACATGTCTAGGATGACATGAGTTGTATTCTAATGTCATGTTTCCTGATGTAATTTTCCTATATAATGTGGTATTTATCTCTCCAGTAACATTGTCACTTGTAATCTCTAAGTCTAGAAATTTAATACTTAGTGAATTGACTTCTCCTGTGAATGAAATACCACATTCATTGTGATTCAGGAATTTTAGAAACTGTTCAGCCTCTTCATCACTGCCATCAAAGATAAAAAACAGATCGTCTATGTAACGATAATACTGAACGATCTTGTCCTTGAAGGGATTTCCATCCGCAAAGACATGGGACAGCTCCCACCATGCCATAAAAAGATTGGCATAGGAAGGGGCAAATTTTGCCCCCATGGCCGTCCCACGTCTTTGCAGATAGAAATCCCTCCCAAACATAAAAAAATTATGCGTTAGAAGGTATTCAATGCCCATAAGAAGAAAGTGCTTCACTATGGGCTCAAATTTCCCAAAGAGGTCAAACATGTTATCCATAGCCACCATACCCTTTATATGTGAAATAGAGGTGTATAAAGAAGACACATCCACTGCACAAAATGTATATGTTTCTTTCCATTTTGTTTGTTTTAATTTGTTTAATAAAGCAGTAGTGTCTTGGATGTAGCTGGTTAACTGTTTGACCAAAGGCTGCAAAAATGTGTCAATTAGTTCTGAAAGCGGTTCGTTGAGGGGATCTATTCCCACAATGATGGGACGCCCAGGAGGACTGTCCATGCTCTTATGTATTTTTGGAAACATATGAAATATTGGTGTGACTGGATGTTGTGGAATCAAGTTTTCACTTATTTCTATGTCTACAATATTGTTGTGCTTTAACACTTGTATGATTTTAAATAGTTCCTTCCTGTAGGATGGAGTAGGATTTTCCTTTAATTTAATATATACTTCATTATCAGACAGTTGTCTCACTGCCTCTGTTACATAATCATCGGTATTAAGCACAACAACATTGCCGCCCTTATCAGATGGCCTTATTGTGATATTGGCATTATTCTCCAATTGTTGGAGTGCTAGTCTTTCTTTATGCGTTAAATTAGATGGAGCCAGAGGAAGTAACAGAGGCCATAACTACACAGTCAAAAAACGAAGTGCCCCCAAGAAAACCAGCAAGAAAAACCCCCACAGAGGGACAAGGGGCAGAGGCAATAAAAGAAGGAGGTTACAAACAGTACCAGGCCCGTACCAAGAAGAAGCAAAAGGCACAGACAACGTACCTAACGAGATCACAAGGACAGAAAGATCTGAAATATGCATGAATCATAATAATAGTGTCATCAATTTGTCAAAACATTTACTTAATGAATCTGAGTTAAGGTTACTGTCTAAAGGTCTTAGTTTTGTGCCGACAAGTCAATTTAATTTATTTGAAACCATTCTTGATGTCAACCAATTTGTTCGCAAGATCAAATTGCGTAAGCATTTCTTTGATACTAGAGACTTGACGGCACAAGACTTAGACACTAATGTACATGATAATCCTGATGATACTGCCACTAATACTATGTCCTTCCAGGATTGGTTTACTGTTGTGGATTTACAGCAAATGTCATGTGATAACAGCATAGATCCCTCTATCAGTCAGGATTTGAGTAAACCTAATTTTGCAAAATGTAAAAAGAGGAATTATTTTTACCCGGTACATACTAGAACAAAAGCGATAGAGGTATTTCAAAAAACTGTAGAAGATAAATTGAGGACATTACATGAAAAAGTCACTAAAAAACGACATTACATTTCATCTAATTTAACGCATAAAGAAAGACTAGCACTCCAACAATTGGAGAATAATGCCAATATCACAATAAGGCCATCTGATAAGGGCGGCAATGTTGTTGTGCTTAATACCGATGATTATGTAACAGAGGCAGTAAGACAACTGTCTGATAATGAAGTATATATTAAATTAAAGGAAAATCCTACTCCATCCTACAGGAAGGAACTATTTAAAATCATACAAGTGTTAAAGCACAACAATATTGTAGACATAGAAATAAGTGAAAACTTGATTCCACAACATCCAGTCACACCAATATTTAATATGTTTCCAAAAATACATAAGAGCATGGACAGTCCTCCTGGGCGTCCCATCATTGCGGGAATAGATTCCCTCAACGAACTGCTTTCAGAACTAATTGACACATTTTTGCAGCCTTTGGTCAAACAGTTACCCAGCTACATCCAAGACACTACTGCTTTATTAAACAAATTAAAAAAAACAAAATGGAAAGAAACATATAAATTTTGTGCAGTGGATGTGTCTTCTTTATACACCTCTATTTCACATAGAAAGGGTATGGTGGCTATGGATAACATGTTTGACCTCTTTGGGAAATTTGAGCCCATAGTGAAGCACTTTCTTCTTATGGGCATTGAATACCTTCTAACGCATAATTTTTTTATGTTTGGGAGGGATTTCTATCTGCAAAGACGTGGGACGGCCATGGGGGCAAAATTTGCCCCTTCCTATGCCAATCTTTTTATGGCATGGTGGGAGCTGTCCCATGTCTTTGCGGATGGAAATCCCTTCAAGGACAAGATCGTTCAGTATTATCGTTACATAGACGATCTGTTTTTTATCTTTGATGGCAGTGATGAAGAGGCTGAACAGTTTCTAAAATTCCTGAATCACAATGAATGTGGTATTTCATTCACAGGAGAAGTCAATTCACTAAGTATTAAATTTCTAGACTTAGAGATTACAAGTGACAATGTTACTGGAGAGATAAATACCACATTATATAGGAAAATTACATCAGGAAACACGACATTAGAATACAACTCATGTCATCCTAGACATGTAATCAAAGGAATCCCAAAAGGGGAATATATTAGAGCTAAAAGGAACTGTTCCACTGAGGAATTGTATCAAGAACAGGCACAAATTATTACCACACGATTGATTGAACGAGGCTAAAAGGCAGATCTTCTGAAGAAGATAAAACATGAGGTTGACTTAACACCAAGAGATAATCTACTTAAATATAAACATCTAAACAGAAAGACCAAACAAATGAACAAACTGAAGTTCATAACAACATATATTAATGATTATCATAAAATATGTAATATTATCAAAGATTCTTTACATATATTGGATACAGATCCAATAATAAAACAAATACTTCATCAAGGGTGTGAATATGTCACTAGACGAGGTAAAACTTTGGCGAATACATTGTCTCCTTCTGATCTCCCACAAAAATCCAAACAGACATGGTTACCTAAAAAGATAGGTTTCTATAAATGTAGACGCCCAGTTTGTAAGACGTGTAGTCATGTCTTAGAGGGACCAAAATTTAAATCCCATTCTACAGATCAAGAACATAATATTAAATATTTTATAAATTGCTCTAGCACTCACATTGTGTATCTATTAACTTGCCAACAATATGGCAAACAATACACAGGGAAAACAAAACGTTCTTTGAAGGATAGATTTCTACAACACCTTAGATCACTGGAAGACATAGATTCTGATACCCCAGTAGCGAGACACTGTAGGGAATGTCACAATTCAGACAGTTCCAAACTGACCATTCAAGGAATAGATCATATTCCTGTTTGGAAAAGAGGAGGAAGTAGAGAGAACAAACTAAACAAGAGAGAAATTTACTGGATGTTTGTTCTTAAAACTACCATTCCATATGGCCTTAATATTAGGAGAGATCTTGACACATTTACATGAGTCAATATATTTCTTCTCCTAATATTATACTGACTAAATATTTTTTCTGTTATCAACTATACTGAGGAGTCCATGTCACATAGCAGTTTTTTGAGGAATATGTTTTATATTTCTGTTTGTTTCTTTCTATTTAATAATTATTATTTTTTCCTTAATTGGTCTAAACTAATAAATTTATTGGAGATATATACAAGAAATAAAATTAAATAAGTAAACTAAATTTATTTATAAATATTTAGGCCATAAGTTTACTGTCAGATAATATAGTACACCAATATTTATGTAGATACTGTCTCTTTAAGATATCAAGGGAGTTTGTCCCTTTAAAAAGGAGGTGTGCACAGGTAATTACCTATGCAGTGATCAAGTGCGCAGGCACGAAACATGTATGCAACGTTCCTGTCCACACTGATGTGATTTTATATGTTTACACTCCGTGCTACGGTTTGTCTGTTTTTAAACATGGATTAATACATTTTGGAACTTTTATTTAACACCAGTCTGAAGAGGTATCTTGCGCATTCTTCCTTCTACTTATATATATATATATATATATATATATATATATATATATATATATATATATGTTTATTTTAATTGTTTAAAGTTCTATAAGTTTTATAAAATTATATAAAAATGTTTAAAATGTTAATTAACCCCTAAACCTAAGTCTAACCCTAACCCTAACACCCCCCTAACTTACATATACAGGTGGCCCTCAGTTTACGACGGTTCAATTTGCGCCGTTTCAGAATAACGCCCTTTATTTCAGTCATGTGACTGCTATTGAAAAGAATTGACTGCTATTGAAAGCATTAGCACATGCATGCAATAAAATAGCCAGTAGGTGGAGCTGTCCGCTTGTGTTGCAGCAAACACATGCAAAGAATAGCAATCCAGACATGATCAATGGATCAGCTTTCAAAGGAACAAGATCTAGCAGCCACTTCCCTTAGCTGCAGACTCAATGCAGAGAACTGTTTGCAGAAAAAGGCAAGTAAAAAACGTTTTTTTTCATTAAACTTAGCTTGATGATGATACAGTCTGTTGTGTGATTAAACACAGGCAGGCTGAAATTAATCAGTGTATAACCAGACCTGAGCAATGGAGCCATTTTTAAAGGAACAAGATCTAGCAGCCACTTCCCTTAGCTGCAGAAAAATGCAAGTAAACAAACGTTTTTCTTCATTAAACTTAGTTTGATGATGATACAGTCTGTTGTGTGATTATTTTGTTCTTGTTCATTAAACTTAGATTGATGATGATACAGTCTGTGTTTGTGTGATCATTTTATTAGGTGCGGTTTAGCAAATGTATTTGTTTATTAAACTTAGTTTGATGATGATACAATCTATTTTATTAGGTTAATAATGCTGTTTTGCATTTAAAGTCTTCATTTCAAAGCTTTTAAAATAATGTATTAGGTGTTACTTATGTCAATTTTGAGAGGGGCCTGGAACCTAACTCCCTCACTTCCCATTGACTTACATTATAAACTGGGTTTCAATTTACAAAGTTTTTGATTTACAACCATTCCTTCTGGAACCTAACCCCGGCGTAAACTGAGGGCTATCTGTAATTTAATTAAATCTAAATAAAATTACTATCATTCACTAAATTATTCCTATTTAAAACTAAATACTTACCTATAAAATAAACCCTAAGCTAGCTACAATATAAGTAATAGTTAAATTGTCGCTAGCTTAGGGTTTATTTTTATTTTACAGGCAAGTTTGTATTTATTTTAAATAGGTACAATAGTTATTAAATAGTTATTAACTATTTAATAGCTACCTAGCTAAAATAAATACAAATTTACCTGTAAAATAAATCCTAACCTAAGTTACAATTACACCTAACACTACACTATCATTAAATTAATTACCTAAACTAACTACAATTAAATACAATTGAAAAAATGTATCTAAAGTACGAAACCCCCCCACTAAATTACAGAAAATAATAAAATAATTACATGTTTTTTAAACTAATTACACCTAATCTAATCCCCCTAATAAAATAAAAAAGCCCCCCAAAATAATAAAAATCCCTACCCTATACTAAATTACAAATAGCCCTTAAAAGGGCCTTTTGCGGGGCATTGCCCCAAAGTAATCGGCTCTATTACCTGTAAAAAAATTACAATACCCCCCAACATTAAAACCCACCACCCACACACCCAACCCTACTCTAAAACCCACCCAATCCCCCCTTAATAAAACCTAACACTAACCCCTTGAAGATCACCCTACCTTGAGAAGTCTTCACCCAGCCGGCCCGAAGCCCTCAACGAAGCCGGGCGAAGTGGTCCTCCAGAGGGGCAGAAGTCTTCATCGAAGCCAGCCATAAGAAGTCCTCCAGACGGGCAGAAGTCTTCATCCAAACGGCATCTTCTATCTTCATCCTTTAAATCCTTTAAATGATGTCATCCAAGATGGCGTCCCTTGAATTCTGATTGGCTGATAGAATTCTATCAGCCAATCGGAATTAAGGTAGGAAAATCCTGTTGACTGATTGGATCAGCCAATAGGATTGAAGTTCAATCCTATTGGCTGATTGGATCAGCCAATAGGATTGAACTTCAATCCTATTGGCTGATTCAATCAGCCAATAGGATTTTTCCTTCCTTAATTCCGATTGGCTGATAGAATTCTATCAGCCAATCAGAATTCATATTGTATTTTTTTTTACAGGTAATAGAGCTGATTACTTTGGGGCAATGCCCAGCAAAAGGCCCTTTTAAGGGCTATTTGTAATTTAGTATAGGGTAGGGATTTTTATTTTTTGGGGGGGCTTTTTTATTTTATTAAGGGGATTAGATTAGGTGTAATTCGTTTAAAAAACTTGTAATTATTTTATTATTTTCTATAATTTAGTGGGGGTTTTTTTCCGTACTTTAGATAATTTTTTTCAATTGTATTTAATTGTAGTTAGTTTAGGTAATTAATTTAATTATAGTGTAGTGTTAGGTGTAATTGTAACTTAGGTTAGGATTTATTTTACAGGTAAATTCTAATTTATTTTAACTAGGTAGCTATTAAATAGTTATTAACTATTTAATAACTTTTCTACCTAGTTAAAATAAATACAAACTTGCCTGTAAAATAAAAATAAACCCTAAGCTAGGGACAATGTAACTATTAGTTATATTGTAGCTAGCTTAGGGTTTATTTTATAGGTAAGTATTTAGTTTTAAATAGGAATAATTTAGTGAATGATAGTAATTTTATTTAGATTTATTTAAATTATATTTAAGTTCGGGGGTGTTAGGGTTAGACTTAGGTTTAGGGGTTAATAACTTTAATATAGTTGCGGTTACGTTGGAGGCGGCAGATTAGGGGTTAATAAATGTAGGTAGGTGTCGGCGATGTTAGGGACGGCAGATTAGGGGTTAATAAAATGTAACTAATGTTTGTGAGGCAGGAGTGCGGCGGTTTAGGGGTTAATATATTTATTGAAGTGGCGGCGATGTCCGGTCGGCAGATTAGGGGTTAAAAAATGTATTTAAGTGTTTGTGATGTGGGGGGGCCTCAGTTTAGGGGTTAATAGGTAGTTTATGGGTGTTAGTGTACTTTTTAGCACTTTAGTTAAGAGTTTTATGTTACGGCGTTAGCCCATAAAACTCTTAACTACAGACTTTAAATGAGTTAGGAGTCTTGACAGGAGAGGGCGTACCACTCACTTTTTCCAAAACTTGTAATACCGGCGTTATGCAAGTCCCATTGAAAAGATAGGATACGCAATTTACATAAGTGGATTTGCGGTATGCTCGAGTCGCGGAAAAAAAGGGAGCGGTACACCTGTACCTGCAAGGCTCGTAATACCAGCGGGCGTTAAAAAGCAGCGTTGGAACCTCTCAACGCTGCTTTTTATGGCTAACGCAAGACTCGTAATCTAGCAGAATGTTTGTTCCAAGGATCTACAAGGAGCAAAAAACAACATTCTGATTGAACTCCTTTAAGGCACTAGTTTAACAGTGCTAGAGACTCCAAGGCCTAGATTTAGAGTTTGGCGTTAGCCGTGAAAACCAGCGTTAGAGGCTCCTAACGCTGGTTTTAGGCTACCTCCGGTATTTGGAGTCACTCAAAAAAGGGTCTAACGCTCACTTTTCAGCCGCAACTTTTCCATACCGCAGATCCCCTTAGGTCAATTGCGTATCCTATCTTTTCAATGGGATTTTTCTAACTCCGGTATTTAGAGTCGTGTCTGAAGTGAGCGTTAGACATCTAACGACAAAACTCCAGCCACAGGAAAAAAGTCAGTAGTTAAGAGCTTTCTGTGCTAACGCCGGTTTATAAAGCTCTTAACTACTGTACTCTAAAGTACACTAACAACCATAAACTACCTATGTACCCCTAAACCGAGGTCCCCCCACATCGCCGCCACTCGATTAATTTTTTTTAACCCCTAATCTGCCGACCGCCACCTACGTTATCCTTATGTACCCCTAATCTGCTGCCCCTAACACCGCCGACCCCTGTATTATATTTATTAACCCCTAACCTGCCCCCCACAACGTCGCCGCCAGCTACCTACACCTATTAACCCCTAATCTGCTGACCGCAAAGCGCCGCCACCTACGTTATACTTATGTACCCCTAATCTGCTGCCCCTAACACCGCCGATCCCTGTATTATATTTATTAACCCCTAACCTGCCCCCCACAACGTCGCCGCCAGCTACCTACACCTATTAACCCCTAATCTGCCGACCGGACCGCACCGCTATTATTATAAAGTTATTAACCCCTAATCCGCCTCACTAACCCTATAATAAATAGTATTAACCCCTAGTCTGCCCTCCCTAACATCGGCGACACCTAACTTCAAACATTAACCCCTAATCTGCCGACTGGAGCTCACCGCTATTCTAATAAATGTATTAACCCCTAAAGCTAAGTCTAACCCTAACACTAAAACCCCCCTAAGTTAAATATAATTTAAATCTAACGAAATAAATGAACTCTTATTAAATAAATTATTCCTATTTAAAGCTAAATACTTACCTGTAAAATAAATCCTAATATAGCTACAATATAAATTATAATTATATTATAGCTATTTTAGGATTTATATTTATTTTACAGGTAACTTTGTATTTATTTTAACCAGGTACAATAGCTATTAAATAGTTAAGAACTATTTAATAGCTAAAATAGTTAAAATAATTACAAAATTACCTGTAAAATAAATCCTAACCTAAGTTACAATTAAACCTAACACTACACTATCAATAAATTAATTAAATAAACTACCTACAATTACCTACAATTAACCTAACACTACACTATCAATAAATTAATTAAATACAATTCCTACAAATAAATACAATTAAATAAACTAGCTAAAGTACAAAAAATAAAAAAGAACTAAGTTACAAAAAAAATAAAAAAATATTTACAAACATAAGAAAAATATTACAACAATTTTAAACTAATTACACCTACTCTAAGCCCCCTAATAAAATAACAAAGCCCCCCAAAATAAAAAAAATGCCCTACCCTATTCTAAATTACTAAAGTTCAAAGCTCTTTTACCTTACCAGCCCTGAACAGGGCCCTTTGCGGGGCATGCCCCAAGAAGTTCAGCTCTTTTGCCTGTAAAAAAAAACATACAATACCCAAGCCCCCCAACATTACAACCCACCACCCACATACCCTAATCTAACCCAAACCCCCCTTAAATAAACCTAACACTAAGCCCCTGAAGATCTTCCTACCTTGTCTTCACCTCACCGGGTTCACCGATCTGTCCAGAAGAGCTCCTCCGATGTCCTGATCCAAGCCCAAGCGGGGGGCTGAAGAGGTCCATGATCCGGCTGAAGTCTTCATCCAAGCGGGGCAGAAGAGGTCTTCCATCCGATTGAAGTCTTCATCCAAGCGGCATCCATCCGGAGCGGAGCGGCAGCATCCTGAAGACCTCCGACGCGGAACATCCATCCTGGCCGACGACTGAACGACGAATGACGGTTCCTTTAAATGACGTCATCCAAGATGGCGTCCCTCGAATTCCGATTGGCTGATAGGATTCTATCAGCCAATCGGAATTAAGGTAGGAATATTCTGATTGGCTGATGGAGTCAGCCAATCAGAATCAAGTTCAATCCGATTGGCTGATCCGATCAGCCAATCAGATTGAGCTCGCATTCTTTTGGCTGATCGGAACAGCCAATAGAATGCAAGCTCAATCTGATTGGCTGATTGGATCAGCCAATCGGATTGAACTTGATTCTGATTGGCTGATTCCAATCGGAATTCGAGGGAACCCATCTTGGATGACGTCATTTAAAGGAACCGTCATTCGTCGTTCAGTCGTCGGCCAGGATGGATGTTCCGCGTCAGAGGTCTTCAGGATACTGCCGCTCCGGATGGATGCCGCTTGGATAAAGACTTCAATCGGATGGAAGACCTCTTCTGCCCCGCTTGGATGAAGACTTCAGCCGGATCATGGACCTCTTCAGCCCCCCGCTTGGGCTTGGATCAGGACATCGGAGGAGCTCTTCTGGACAGATCAGTGAACCCGGTGAGGTGAAGACAAGGTAGGAAGATCTTCAGGGGCTTAGTGTTAGGTTTATTTAAGGGGGGTTTGGGTTAGATTAGGGGTATGTGGGTGGTGGGTTGTAATGTTGGGGGGCTTGGGTATTGTATGTTTTTTTTTACAGGCAAAAGAGCTGAACTTCTTGGGGCATGCCCCGCAAAGGGCCCTGTTCAGGGCTGGTAAGGTAAAAGAGCTTTGAACTTTAGTAATTTAGAATAGGGTAGGGCATTTTTTTATTTTGGGGGGCTTTGTTATTTTATTAGGGGGCTTAGAGTAGGTTTAATTAGTTTAAAATTGTTGTAATATTTTTCTTATGTTTGTAAATATTTTTTTATTTTTTGTAACTTAGTTCTTTTTTATTTTTTGTACTTTAGCTAGTTTATTTAATTGTATTTATTTGTAGGAATTGTATTTAATTAATTTATTGATAGTGTAGTGTTAGGTTAATTGTAGGTAATTGTAGGTAGTTTATTTAATTAATTTATTGATAGTGTAGTGTTAGGTTTAATTGTAACTTAGGTTAGGATTTATTTTATAGGTAATTTTGTAATTATTTTAACTATTTTAGATATTAAATAGTTCTTAACTATTTAATAGCTATTGTACCTGGTTAAAATAAATACAAAGTTACCTGTAAAATAAATATAAATCCTAAAATAGCTATAATATAATTATAATTTATATTGTAGCTATATTAGGATTTATTTCACAGGTAAGTATTTAGCTTCCAATAGGAATAATTTATTTAATAAGAGTTAATTAATTTCGTTAGATTTAAATTATATTTAACTTAGGGGGGTGTTAGTGTTAGGGTTAGACTTAGCTTTAGGGGTTAATACATTTATTAGAATAGCGGTGAGCTCCAGTCGGCAGATTAGGGGTTAATGTTTGAAGTTAGGTGTCGGCGATGTTAGGGAGGGCAGATTAGGGGTTAATACTATTTATCATAGGGTTAGTGAGGCGGATTAGGGGTTAATAACTTTATAATAATAGCGGTGCGGTCCGTTCTGCAGATTAGGGGTTAATAAGTGTAGGCAGGTGGAGGCGACGTTGGGGGGGGCAGATTAGGGGTTAATAAATATAATATAGGGGTCGGCGATGTTAGGGCAGCAGATTATGGGTACATAGGGATAATGTAAGTAGCGGCGGTTTACGGAGCGGCAGATTAGGGGTTAATAATAATATGCAGGGGTCAGCGATAGCGGGGGCGGCAGAATAGGGGTTAATAAGTGTAAGGTTAGGGGTGTTTAGACTCGGGGTACATGTTAGAGTGTTAGGTGCAGACGTAGGAAGTGTTTCCGCATAGCAAGCAATGGGGCTGCGTTAGGAGCTGAACGCGGCTTTTTTGCAGGTGTTAGGTTTTTTTTCAGCTTAAACAGCTCCATTGTTTCCTATGGGGGAATCGTGCACGAGCACGTTTTTGAGGCTGGCCGCTTGCGTAAGCAACTCTGGTATCGAGAGTTGAAGCTGCGTTAAATATGCTCTACGCTCCTTTTTTGGAGCCTAACGCAGCCTTTATGTGGACTCTCAATACCAGAGTTATTTTTATGGTGCGGCCAGAAAAAAGCCGGCGTTAGCTACGCGGGTCCTTACCGACAAAACTCTAAATCTAGCCGCAAGACTGCAAAAAAGAGAAAAAAATACTGCTTAAAGAAAACTATTGTGTCTTTCTGGAATGACCCCTAAGCTGTGATTACAGACTGGATCACTTACACAATCCGGATCACTTGCACAATTAGGGACCGGATGAAAAAAGCTGCTTACACAGTAACCTTTCAGTCCTAAGGAGATTCTGACTGCATAAAGGAACCTGGGGAAAGAGGTAACAGAAACACAGACAACAAGCTGCATACAGGAAAGTTTAAAGTGTTGGATGCTAAAACACAGTACAAGTATAAACACATAATAAAAGTGGCATTTTAGTGAGCCTTCAGAGCAGAAGGTGCGAGCCATATCTTTAATGCGATCCTCCAATAAGGAACATTACTTAGTTGTGGCTATAGCCCCACTTAATTTAGACCACAGAGGGAAGACCCCCCTTTTTTTAGTTGTTTCAGTTTTACATGTTTTTAAGAGTGCGCACTCTATATTGTTATCATATATGAATTGTGATTTTATGATTGTATTTTTAGAATATAAAATAACTTGTGTTTTAAATACTGCCTTTTTTAGCAAATAGGTTTTAAACAGGTTTTAAAAGAACCAATTAAATACTGTTGTATATGTTGAATTTAGCAAGTAGTGATTGTGTCAATTATACCATATTTACCTTTAGCTGATTTTTATTAGCGCTCACTCTGTAAGGTTTTTTAATGAAAGGATCATTGTAGTAAGTAAGAATAAATGAAAGTCCCCTTTTAAGTATCTTCAGCTCCATAGGAGTAAGAACATGGGAAATTAGGTTCATGACAATGTTTTCTGTCAAAACCTCCTTTGTCTGGGGGGTCTTCCTCTTGAACCCTTCTGTGGCCTTCTCCCCTCAAGTTTTTTGAGCGTGTCTTAATGTCTTGCCATAACATACACTAAAGCAATACCAAGCACATAAGCAGGCGTTATGACACAAGGGGAGAAGGCCACACATCAGGAGGGGGGGGGGGGGTTCAGAGGAAGACCCCCTAGACAAAGGAGGTTTGACAGAAAACATTGTCATGAACATGTTCTTACTCCTATGGAGCTGAAGATATTTAACAGGGGACTTTCATTTATTCCTACTTACTACAATGATTCTTTCATTACCTACTTGGATGTACATAAGTTTGAGAGATCCCTGAGATTGAAAGAACACTTTTGGGAATCACAAATGGACTATACTAAATTCAGAGCTAGGAGCAGATACGATCCAATAAGCTCCAACGCTAGTATAGAAACCTATACTAGACTCTTCTCTGGACAAGTGGATGAAATATGTCTACAAACGAGACCACAGTGCAGAAATAATCTGTCCGCTTAAAAAAGAAAAGCATTAAAAACTCTGGGCGAAAATAAGGAGATTATTTTTTGAGAAGTAGACAAGGGTTGTGCTGTAGTCATGCTGGATTATAAGTATTAGCAGCAGGAGGCGTTACTCCAGCTTAATGAAATGATCCCATCACGTACAGGCAGCTCTCGGGTGATCCCATGTGGACCTTCAAGAGACAAGTTGACTTCTCACTGCAAAATGCTGAGTCTGAAGGCCTGATTGACAAACATATACTGGCATATTTGACTGTACAGTTTCCCCGCACTCCCGTATTTTACACGTTGCCGAAAGTGCACAGTCATGCTACCCAGCCACCAGGGAGGCCAATAGTTTCATCTATTGGTTCTCTATTGCAGCCGGTAGCTTTATATTTGGACTACCTATTACAATGAATGGTTCGAAATATGCCTTCTTTTTTACTTGATTCCATGACTCTGGTGAATGTGTTGAAAAATCTTCCACCCCTAAAAGGGACTGAATGGCTGGTCACATTAGATGTGGTCAGCCTCTATATGGTGATACTGCATATCCAGGGCTTGGAAGCATTAAGAAATCATCTATGTAGATATCCCTACGTGGGACCTGATATAGAGTGGATTTTGGAACTCTTACAGTTTTGTCTGACCATGAATTATTTTAGGTTTGAAAGTTTATTTTATCTACAGCTTCTTGGGATGGCGATGGGGTCCAGTGTGGCCTCATCGTATTCCAACTTATATATGGCCAAATTCGAACAGTATACAACAAGTCTATTCCAACACAAGAGTATAACTTACTTCCAGAGATATATAGATGATCTGTTCGTAATCTGGGATGGTACAGTATCTGACCTGAAGATGTGGTTTGAACAACTCAACCAGATTATACCGACGCAACAATTTAAGATGCATTATAATGATCAGACAATAGATTTCTTAGATTTAAGAATCTATAAGCAAGACTGCAAGCTATATACTACCCTGTACCGTAAAGACACGGGCAGGAACTCACTCTTACAAGCGACTAGCTGCCACCTTCCTGTTCTAAAAAGGGCTCTTCCTGTCTCTCAATTTAAACGTGTAGTCTGGAATAACAGTGATGCTACGCAAGCCAGACAACAACTACTGGAAATGAAAACAAGATTCATACAACGTGGCTATGATGAGGCCAAAATTGACATCCAACTAAAAAAGTTTTGGGATCTCAAACAAGAGGATACCCTGATGGATAGAAGACAGCAGAAAGTAGAAGACAGGATGACTTATCTTACTACCCACTCTGTAGATAAAAAAGATCTGCCTGCTGTAATACGGGAAGATTGGCACATAATAAGCTTGGATTCTATGCTCCCATTTACTAATATGGGGCCTCCAAGAGTGTGCTTCAGAAGGTCTAGATCCATTAGGGATGCCTTGGTTAAAGTGGACCCTGTTGAGAGCTACAAAAAATCCACTTAGCTTAATCAACCGAAGTGGGGCTGTTATAGATGTCTCGGATGTACCACTTGTAATGGACTAAGTAACACCAAGATTTTTATGCATCCTCTTACCAACAGCTAGTATACTATTAAACGCAGGGTCACCTGTACAACTGAATATATAGTATATTTATTCCATTGCCCTTGTGGGTTATACTATGTAGGGAAGACTGTAGACCATCTTCGCACCAGTATGGCCAACCACAGAGTGGCTTTAAGGTTGGCTATTCATAAAAAGGAGTCTGAACAACTGGTCGCAAGACATTTTGCATTGGCTGGCCATACGGTTGCGAATCTTCGGTATGTAATTATTAATCATGTACCTCGGCTGAATAGGGGGTGATAGAGCAAAATTGCTCTTACAAAAGGAGGCAAAGTGGATTTACACTTTGAATACGTTGGCACCTAGAGGTCTCAATGCCAATCTCGATTGGCATTGCTTCCTGTAAGACTCTCTACGACATAATAGCCTCCTAAAATATATATCTGCTCATTTTCTCTCATCACCCCCATGTTTGACATATTTCTATTGTGTTTTGTGTAGTTACTAAGGATTTTAAGGAATTACGCTAATATGCCATATTTAAAGTTGGTCTACATTTTTATGTACTTATCTGGACTATTTGTCCATTGATCTGCTGTAAAGATTATGTTGAGTAACTTTGATGCGCTGCTCGAATTTAATAAATGTTGCTGTAACTTGTTCTGTCACCTTTTTATGTGTACACTGTTTTGTTTTTCTGTTAAGGTATGCGAGTTTTAGTTGCCATGGCAACCAACAGACCTGCGTAGTGGTGCGATGGGGACGCCGTGGCAGCTTCCGGTTTCTCGCAGGTGATGGTGGAGGGGTAAGTCTTTTAAACTGTTTGTATTATTGCATTTTGTAAGGTCTGAGGACGGAGATAGTATCTCCGAAATGTTACCGGATTGGGTGATTAAAACACTCTATGTTTAAGTCCCGGCGAGTGCTTCCTTCATTGTGATATATATATATATATATATCAATAGCGAAAATGACCAGCAAACCTCAAAGCGTAAAGCAATAAAAGTTCTTTATTTGGAAACGTTGGTTAAAACAGCATTAAAAGCTTATATTCCCATTAGACATATGGTAAGATAGGTCCTATTAGACAATACACAGTCAAAAATTTATACAAACATGGTGGGATAAAAGTTAGTTAAAGTGACAATGCAAGTACCATATTGCTACATATAAAGTTCTAAGTTTTAATAGACATGCAACACTTAGTCAATCAAAAGATTGATCTTAATCCCTTACTGATCTTTAGTCTGTGACCCACTGCCTACACATAATTTTAATATTTTATAAAATATAGTAGAATAATAATATAACATATATCCCTTATCTTACACCCTGCAGTGGAATGAAATTGAACCTCTATTCTCTACTGTCTCTTCAATACTCAAAAAATGAAAGGGGGTGGAGGGAAGATTAATAACTATGAAAAATTAATTATAGTAGTGTTTATTATGTAAATCAAGGCAGGAATATAAACAAACCTCAGTTGGACTACATGCAAAAAGTGGTGCCTAGTTACTCAGAGGTATGGGCACAGTTGCAACCTCAATAGAGCATTTAAAACTTAGTTTATATGTTTACAAAAAAAATCTAACTACCTTTCAAAAAATAAAAACCTACCTGAAAAAAAAACAAGAAAACATAACCTTACCTTAAAAAAAACAAAAAACTACCATTGCTTTAAAATAAAAAACTACCATTACCAAAAAAAAAAACATCTTTAAACAACTACAAATATAACCCTTAAAAGGGCCTTTTGTAGGGCATTTTCCTAAAGTGAATCAGCTTTTATTGAAAAAACAAGCAAACAAAACTTCCACCTTCTAACATTACCCCTCCACCATCTACCCCCAAAATAAACATCTAAAAAAAACTACTGTAAAACTACTGTAAAAAGTGCCCTGAAAAGGCATTTGTCTGGGCATTGCCCTTAAAAGGGTATTTAGCTCTTTTGCTGTCCAGGTCCAAATCTAATCTAAAAAAAACCCACTAAAAAAACAAAACAATAAACACCAAAAATGTTACTTACCAAAGATGAATTTGGGCGGCGCTGCTCTTCTTCATCCTTCATCTTCATCCCGGCGGTGGTCCATCTTCTTATCTTTATCACGTCGGCGGTCTTCATCCATCTACAGATCTTCAACACAGAGGTCCTCATCATGCGGTCACCAGCCACACACTGAATTTTGAATGCAAGGTACCCCTTTTATATAAGGGTACCCTTGCTTTCCTATTGGCTGATTTGAACATGAAAATCAGCCAATAGGAATGCAATAATATCCCTATATAAAAGGTGTACCTCACATTCAAAATTCAGTGTGCGGCTGGTGACCGCATGAAGAGGACCTCTGTATTGAAGATCTGAAGATGGATGAAGGCCACCGCGATGAAGATAAGAAAATGGAGCAATGGCGGGATGAAGATGGAGCATCGCTGGGATGAAGATGGAGCGCCGCCAGGATGAAGATCGAGCGCTACTGCCCGGATTCATTTTTACAATAGCATGAAAAGTTTAAAAACCTAACATCCAACACGTCGCACAAACCCAATCGCATTTTCTCAAGTGTGCTAACCTGACGTGAAATATTAATATTTCACATTCCAATGTTCTTCAAATTGAAGAATGTAAAATATTTACAGTGCAAACATATGGCTAGATTACGAGTTTTGCGTTATGAGTGAAAAAGCTTCATAACGATGCTTTTTCACTACCGCTGGTATTATGAGTCTTGCAGGTATATCTGTATCGCACACTTTTTTGGCCCTAACGCAACTTAACTACCGCAGCTTTCAAAAAGTCCTTTTTCAATGCGACTTCCATAGCACCGGTATTACGAGTTTGCCTGTCTGGCCAAAAAGTGAGCGGTGCAGCCTATACCGTCAAGTTCTGTACCGTAAATTGAAAGTCAGTAGTTATGGCTTTTATGTTACAAAGCTGTACCATAAAACTCATAACTAAAGTGCTAAAAAGTACACTAACACCCATAAACTACCTATTAACCCCTAAACCGAGGCCCTCCCGCATCGCAAACACTAAAATAAATGTATTAACCCCTAATCTGTCGCTCCTGACATCGCTGCCACTATAATAAACATATTAACCCCTAAACCGCTGCACTCCCGCATTGCAAACACTAGTTACATATTATAAACCCTAATCTGCTGTCCCTAACATCGCCGCAACCTACATTACTGTTATTAACCCTTAATCTGCGGCCCCCAAAATCGCCGCCACTATACTAAAGTTATTAACCCCTAAACCTAACCCTAACACCCACTAACTTTAACATAATTAAAATAAATCAAAATAAAAATTACAATTAATACCTAAATAATTCCTATTTAAAACTAAATACTTACCTGTAAAATAAACCCTATGCTAGCTACAATATAACTAATAAATACATTGTATCTATCGTAGGATTTATTTTTATTTCACAGGCAAGTTTGTATTTACTTTAGCTAGGTAGAATAGTTACTAAATAGTTATTAACTATTTACTAACTACCTAGCTAAAATAAATACACATTTACCTGTAAAATAAAACCTAACCTGTCTTACACTAACTAACTAGTCTTGAGAAAGGCCCTTTTTTGAGGGCAGAAACGCGTTGACATATTGGTAAGCATTACTTTAATCTTTACTTCATTCTCATATTGGATACACTATGTTGTGAATTTCTTTTTTTTACAGGGACACTTTTTAGGATACCATAGGAGCAGCTGACAGGTGCTAGGATCCATTCAGCTACTTCAGCAACCACACTCAGGAATTTGGATCTGTCAAAGTAACTAACATTGGAAGGAATCAATTTCCTCACTTTCACCTTGCTTTTCATCACCCATTTTTTCCATTTTTTAGTTTTGATTGACTTATTTTTGTTCTTCACTAACATTTGTTGATCAACTTTTTGAACACTTTTTTGGATTATATTTTATATTTTATTATTTTTTATTTTTTATGTTATTGCATATTGTGTATTTTATTTTTTATGTTATTGCATATTGTGTATTTTATTTAATTATATCTTAACCTCACTGGATTAAGTAGCTAGCATTTTTATATCCATTTGCACTCACTCACTATTTGATTGTATCTATACAATTATTTTGCTACCCCCCTTTTTTTGCACTGCAGTGCATTTTTCTATTTTTTGGAACACTATTTTTGTAACACTAATTTTGAACACTATTGTTTGTATTATTGTTTATTAGTTTTTTGCTTGATGCACTTGCTACAGTTGTACTTAGGCTAATTCTGTTTTATCAGTATACACTCTTATTCTGGTGTACCACTCACACTGATCACCTGTTATTACCTCTGTTTTTATTGTAATTATCAGCTTTGGCCCTTTGAGCCGCTTCTGTAAGATATTCCTGTATTTGTAATTTTATTTATATGTGCTTTTTACATTTTTTATATATAGTCTTTTATTACTGATGCTTTTTAACATGGTTCATTAAATAATCTTCTTTTATCTCTCTGTGAGTATATTTATCCCTTGGCCTCTTGTTGGCGCTGTATTCACTTCTTACTACTTGTGCATATTTTTTGGAGGTTGGTTAGGATCTCTGTTTGGATACAGCTTGGGGATTACCTTAGCGCTTGTACACACACCCTTTTTCACTACTGTCTTACACTAACACCTAACCTCACACTACAATTAAATCAATTACATTAATTAAATACAATTAACGAAATTATTATCAAATATTTAAACTAATTACACCTAATCTAATAGCCCTATCAAAATAAAAAGTCCCCCCAAAATAAAAAAAACCCCTAGCCTAAACTAAACTGCCAATAGCCCTTAAAAGGGCCTTTTGCGGGGCATTGCCCCAAAGAAATCAGCTCTTTTATCTGTAAAAAAAATACAAACAACCCCCCAACAGTAAAACCCACCACCCACACAACCAAACCCCCCAAATAAAATCCTATCTAAAAAAACCTAAGCTCCCCATTGCCCAGAAACGGACATTCGGGTGGGCATTGCACTTATAAGGGTATTTAGCGCTTTTTCAGCTCAAAATAAAACCCACCCAACAAACCCTTTAAAAAACCTAACACTAACCCCCAAAGATCCACTTACAGTTTTTGAAGACCGGACATCCATCCTCAACGAAGCCGGGAGAAGTCTTCATAGGATTGAGCTTGCATTCTATTGGCTGTTCCAATCAGCCAATATAATGCAAACTCAATCCTATTGGCTAATTAATTCCGATTGGCTGATAGAATTCTATCAGCCAATCGGAATTCAAGGGACGCCATCTTTTAAGGGCAATGCCCATCCAAATGCCCTTTTCAGGGCAATGGGAAGCTTACGTTTTTTTAGATAGGATTTTATTTGGGGGTTTTGGTTGTGTGGGTGGTGGGTTTTACTGTTGGGGGGTTGTTTGTATTTTTTTACAGGTAAAAGAGCTGATTTCTTTGGGGTAATGCCCCACAAAAGGCCCTTTTAAGGGCTATTGGCAGTTTAGTTTAGGCTAGGGTTTTTTTTATTTTGGGGGGCTTTTTTATTTTGATAGGGCTATTAGATTAGGTGTAATTAGTTTAAATATTTGATCCTTTCTTTTTTATTTTGTGTAATTTAGTGTTTATTATTTTTTGGTAATTTAGTTAATTGTATTTAATTAATGTAATTGATTTAATTGTAGTGTAAGGTTAGGTGTTATTGTAAGACATATGAAACAACGTAGAAAAGGAAGTGGGGATTTCACAATAAGAAATTCCCAAAAGTCTAGGTAAATCCAGCACAACTGTAAAAATAAAATAAATACACAAAAAGAGCCTGTTAGTGAATTAACTTATTAGTGTGCAACTCTTTTCTTGTGTCTTTTTGTTATTGTAAGACAGGTTAGGTTTTATTTTATTTTACAGGTAAATTTGTATTTATTTTAGCTAGGTAGTTAGTAAATAGTTAATAACTATTTACTAACTAGTCTACCTAGTTAAAATAAATACAAACTTACCTGTGAAATAAAAATAAAACCTAAGATAGATACAATGTAACTATTAGTTATATTGTAGCTATCTTAGGGTTTATTTTAGGTATTAATAGTCATTTTTATTTAGATTTATTTTAATTATGTTAAAGTTAATGGGTGTTAGGGTTAGGGTTACGTTAGGGTTAGATTTAGGGTTAGGTTTAGGCGTTAATAACTTTAGTATAGTGGCGGCGACGTTGGGGGCAGCAGATTAGGGGTTAATAAGTGTAGGTGGGTGGCGGCTATGTTGGGGGCAGCAGATTAGGGGTTAATAACTGTAATGTAGGTGGTGGCGACATTGGGGGAGGCAGATTAGGGGTTAATAAGTGTTAATAAGTGTAGGTAGGTGGCGGCAGTGTCGGGGGCGGCAGATTAGGGGTTAATAAGTGTAATGTAGGTGTCGGCGATGTCGGGGTGGCAGATTAGGGGTGTTTAGACTCAGGGTTTATGTTAGGGTGTTAGGTGTAAGCATAACTTTTCTTTCCCCATAGGAATCAATGTGGCTGCGTTACAGAGCTTTACGCTCCTTTATTGCAGGTGTTAGGCTTTTATTTAGCCGGCTCTCCCCATTGATGTCTATGGGGAAATCGTGCACGAGCATGTAAAACCAGCTCAAAGCAGCGCTGGTATTTGAGTGCGGTATGGAGCTCAATTTTGCTCAACGCTGACATATTGCCTGCTGACGCCGGGTTTTTGCAAACCTGTAATAGCAGCGCTATAGGGAGGTGAGCGGTGGAAATAACTTGCAAGTTAGCACCAAGCCGCTCATAACGCAAAACTCGTAATCTAGCCGATAGTTAAACACTTTATTAAATATATATGAATATTGCATAAATATGATTTTACGTTTTTAGCTATTTGACTGCAAAAGACTCCAATGCACTTATACATACTGTATGTCTATGTATACATATGTATTTATGTGTTTATATGTGTATATATGTTTGTAAATACATATATACAGAAATACATATGTAGACACACACATATATCTATCTATATATATATATATATATATATATATATATATGTATCTCTATGTTAAATCCCTTTGCATGTCTTTTTTTTAACATCGGAAACCTCATATCTTCTCTTTATTAGATATTGTTATCATGAGCGTAACTGTGGTCGTGCTATCCCGTTGCGCATTAAATTCAATTTCGCTCAAACTAACGCGTTTACTTTCAACCTGTAGTTCAAGCGCTACAAGAGCCGTGATAGACCCCTTTTAGCATGATCGTAAACTTTAGCTTGCCACTCGTAATCTAGCCCTTATTTACAAAAGCTAGCCTTTCCAACTGTATGACATTAGAGAAACAGACTTTAACTTAAAAAATGTAGATGAAAATAATTGATCTTTAATAACAAGAACTAGAAATGAACCAGAATTAGAGGTAAAATATATAAATATTATGTGTAAGACTTTGAGGAGCAACGTAATGTTATGTATAATTTAGAGACAAATTAGAAATGTGAATTAAGAATGAGATTAAGAAAGTCTCCAGTGAATTTAGCTGTAACAAGTAAACCACTTAGGGATTAGACAGAAAAGGATCAATCATATATAAAGTGCACACAGTTTGACTGGATCAATTAAACTGAGAAGATAAAAGCAAGTTGCAGTGCTGCAAAATGCTGAAAACCTTACTATAGATAGAGGACAGAAAAATAATATGTTAACTCATTGCTCTCACAGTATTCCTGTGCTAGATGGGTTAGATGCATAGATGCTTGCAGGGATGCCAAACAAGATCTTTATTTAAATTCCTCAAGCCTTTCTTCACCTATATTTTCCACCACAAGGTTAATGGAATTCATACAATTTACATCTATAGTTGCCCAATACAAAACATCTTGCTAAATGGGTAAAACTAAACATATACAACTAAAACAACTCACAAACATGTTTGAAACAGAAATAATGTAAATGTCTGTAAGTGTAGAATATTCCCATGGCTGTTGTGTTATAGAAAAGTAATCTCACTGGATAGGAAGTAAAGTGTTTTTGAAACTTTGCAGACAGAATGAAAGGCTTGACCATGGGCGTTCTGGTCATGTGATCATGATTTTTCATCTTAACGTCAACCAAGCATAACATAGTCCTAAACATTCTATTGCTCTTGGGAACTTTCTTGTCTTGTGGCCATATTTCTCTATTTCAAAGCTGCCAAGGTTGTCTCATCTTTTTATTATTATATTTTCAAAGATTTCTTTGGTGTATATGTTAGAGTGGATCATTTTATAGAGGGTGTATTTTTTTCCTTTTTTATTTTATTTGTTTTGCAAGGTTTTGAAGACGTTTGTGATGACATATACTTGTGACAAGAAGTCAATGGTTGCAAAACTGATATGGTTGCATTGATTATAAAAGAGCTGAACACAACTTGTGGGTGCAAAGAGTGGCATATAAAAATCTTTATGAATACCCCAATTTTCAAGTATTGAATCTATGCCATTGTATGGCAGGTTTGTTTTCAAAGCCAATCCAATATATAAAAATGGTTTAAATTATAAAAACAATCTTAGATTTGACCCAGTCCCTTCTTGGTTGCCATTTGAATATTTTTAAGTCCTTAGTTTCTTGAAGACCTGGGGGTATCTCACAGACTCCATTAGGAAAGATACACCATGGGAAAGTCGATGGTTAAGTGTATCTAAACTCTCCAAACCTCTTACTGTCCACTATAACCTTCTCCTATCAGAGCTTATTCCGGGGTTACCATGGCAAAGCAAAGCGTGGTGTAAGGAAATGAGTACCACCTTTTCTGATCTTGAATGGGATAGGGCCATTACTTTAAAAAAAACATACATTGTATTACTATGTTTGAGGTTTATCTCAAATTATTACTAAAATCGCATAGAACTCCAGTCAGACTGGCTAAAATGTATCCGATAACCTCGCCTCTATTTTGGAAGCTGTGGGCTCAGACCTGCACATCTGGTGGGGATGCCCGAAACTTGCACCATTATGGGAAGATATTAAGGGATTATGCAACTCCCTGGAACTACATCCACAATATCACCCCCTAATGTTCTATTACATATTATAGAAAATACTATACCTGATGCGTCAAAGAGGCTGGTAATATATATTTTTACGGCTGCCAAATTATGTATAGCTCGAGCTCTGCGTCTTGTCGAGATTAGTGCAGTGGTTGATTACATGGCCACGATGGAAAAGTACTTCTTTAACTTCATTGACCAAATGGAAAAGTATTGGCTGATTTGGGACACCTGGCTACACAATAACATGGGCCTAATTTTTTCCTCCCCTTTATCATTTTTATTTTTCTCTTCTTTCCCTATACTCTCCCTATCCCTTTCTTTACAGGCCTGTATTCTGCTTTCAGATATTGATCCTTGTGTACTAGTGGGCCCGAGATTTTAATAAAATATTAAACATCCCTCAACAGATAGAAAAATGATTTGTTGCCTCACTATTTCTGAAATAATTGCATTTACATGATTAATCATCTGAACTTATCTAGAATGTGGTACAATGTTGATGATTACAATATGTATGTTTTCAGTGGAACAAAACCATGTAACTATATATAATTGGACAATATTCTGCGTTGTATTGTTGTTTTGTGACTATTAAAAATCAATAAAAAAAATGGAAAAAATAAAATTATAAAAACAAGTTTAAATTATAAAATTTTACAAATAAATATATTTAAACACATGAAAATCAAATGAAAAATGTCAAGAAATAGATTTACCACAGACTTGTCAAGTAAGTTTCACCAAGAATTCCACAGATCTTCATGGTAGCAAAATATACACTGCAGGGGCATATTATGGCCTAGGCCAACAAGGCAGGTGCCTAGGGCAGCAGATTTGGGAGGGGCAGCACATCTGCCCTATCCTCTCTCTAAAAGCCAGCACACAGTACAGTGAGCAATAAAATGCAGGCTTTTACAGAGAAGACAAGGCACGTGCGCTGATTAAGGTCGCTCTTCACAGGCAGTGCTCCTTTTAAACTGTTGCTTCATTTAGAGCAGCCAGCATTTTTGCAGGGGAAGCGTTCTTGGTGAGAAACTTCTTTCCCTCCCTTTCCCCCCCCCCCCTTCTTTTCTCTCCCTTCTGATATGAGATGCATGCAATTCAACCCACCTGTATGCCAGTGTTTTTCTAACCCATTTTCTTTTAAATTGTTATGGAAAAAAAACAAAAAACATTTTTTACACACTGACCCAAAATAATATTGAGGGGGAAAAATGCGTAAAACCTTTGTAGGGGGGGGGCAGCAGAATTTTGAGTGCCACTAATACACTGTCAAAGCAAAAGTACAATGTAGCAGCTATCAATATTTTATATTAAAAATAAGAGCCTAATATTTTCAAACGCAGTTTAATATGAATTCTTGACACGTATACAATTAATAATTTCATATTTTAATTAATTTTATAATTAACAAATTTAAACATCCAAACATTTTTGCTGCAAAAATAAATTAGTAATCTGATGACTGTATTTACATTTTGTACAAGTTAAAGAGGTGAGAATGGTGTGGGATAAGCGCTCCAGCTAAGTAGAGCCAACCAGATTATTATGCAAATAAAATGAAATAACAAGAGGACCCAATGGTACTAAAAAAAGAGAATTTATATAGCAATTTAAATGGATAACTTGTTAACGTATACAGAATATGTTAGCATATACCCAATTACATAAGATGCCGGCATCAATAACAGTAAAACATACTAATCATATTAAAAACAGAGAAATACAGCTGATATACAATTTCTAAAAAGTTCCCTGAGTGTGCCTTAAAAATATATATGAATATGAATAAACTTGATAAAGGTAAATGACTCTTAGCACAGTAAAGTTAACTCGGCTAGATGTTACCAGTATTTTGTTTAAGCAATGAGATATTTGATCACAGTATTTGGTGGAGGCGTCTGATCTGTTCAGCCGTTAGAAGTAACTGTGAGTGATGGATCGTGAGGTGTGACGTCACGTCACCTGACTATTGTATTCCTCCAATCCCTGTGATATGCTTAAACACAACAAATTTGAAAAATGTATCCAATTCTTAGTTATAACAAAGTATAGTTGATTGTGAGATGGTTAGTATCAATACTTGCGAATGTCCAGTGTCCAATAATCTGTCCAAATTTTTTAAAAACAGGTTTGTTTTATCAGCAGCTCTGAATCCTATGAAGTGTTGATCCGTTTAGTTTTATGTCCGTTCTGGAATATGAAACTTGTCCTTTTTCGAAGAAGCTCCTAAGCACTTGGTTTTTGTCCCCACTTTTAGTGTTTATTAGGGCTATAATGGGAGCAAGGAAGAAATAGGGGGGCACACAGGAATTATTCATACATCGATCTCAGTGTTGATTCAAGGAGATAGAAATGAACCTGTTTTTGTGCCAATAGAACAATTCAGCAGTTCAATAGCCTTAGTGGATAATTGGTTACACACAGGAATTATTCATATGTCCTCCCTCTATATTTATTTATCCACTAAGCCTATTGAACTGCTGAATTGTTCTATTGGCACAAAAACAGGTTCATTTCTATCTCCTTGAATCAACACTGAGATAGATGTATGAATAATTCCTGTGTGCCCCCCTGTTTCTTCCTTGCTCCCAGGGGAGAATACAATGCATCCACAGGCTCTTGAGCAGCAGGGCTTCTAGTTGCTTGAGGTGCAGGTTCAGCTGGATCTGATGTTTCTGGTGGGACAGGTTCAGCTGCATCTGATGTTTCTGGTGGGACAGGTTCAGCTGCATCTGATGTTTATGGTGGGGCAGGTTCATCTGCATCTGCTGGTGCTTGAGTACTTTCAGCTATATTTTCATCTGCAGATGGTGGAGCTCGCCCAAGTGATGAGGATGGTGGAACTCGCTCAAGTGATGAGGATGGTGGAACTCACCCAAGTGATGAGGATGGTGGAGCTCTCAGGGTTGATTGATAGTCCCACTGATGACCAGTGTGTGACCACTCAGCCTGTCCAGTTGGCACTTCTTGTGACATAGTCTATGGGTAAAAACCATGACTGCCCTGAGATTGTGTTGGGGGGGGGGCTAAATACATGGACCCTTTGTGACTGTCTTGTCTCCCCCTCAAAGCCAAAAGAAGAATATTACTCTGGCCAGGAATCTTGCCAGGGGTCATATGGCAATGGTGGTGGCATCACTCCTGGGTCCTCAACTGAAGCCATCCAACCCTGCTCATGCCTGGGAGCATACTGTTCATGTGGTTGCCTGAAGACTGGTGGTGGTGGTGGCTGCATGTCTGTGACTGGTGGTGGTGGCGGCATGCCTGTTTGTATCCTCGTGACAGGAGGATCTGTGGAGGAGTCAAATGATGAGAGGGGTTAGTACAGTCAGATATATGTCCATGTGGGCATACAATGTACATTGATACATGCTAGGGCCTATACTGATTCTCAAACTCTATAACATGCATGTGCACATTGTGATTTGTGCTATGAGGGATTTTAATATGCGCAATATACAGGTATGTGTTTCATACAATAGTTATGTGTACATGTCAATGATGGAAAAAAATGTGTTCTTTAAGTGACACTATTGTCACACAATTTACTTTAGCCTGATGTAGGCACATAACCTGCTTTCTTGAGCTAAAAGTATTGTGCTGGCTATAGTGTCCATTTACTGAAAACTCTACATGTGGCTTGTGGCCTGTGTTACTCTGAGACATGTTAGTATTGCACTATTCCACCTCATATCATGAATTGCATTGTGTTAAGTAGCATTAATGTCAAATATAATTGTAGATGTTTTTGTTAGTAGGCCAAATACCATGCTCCTCATTGTGTACATGAATGTGTGATATTAAAGGATGTTATATCTCAAATACATATAATACTAGTGTGTGGGATGTTACTCACCAGCATGATGTGCTGTAGTTGCAGCCCCTGAGTCACGAGCCCCTGGAAGTCCACGGACTGCTGTGATACTCAGGGACCTGCGTATCATCTCCTGAAAGGTGTTATACTCTTTGTCCAGGGATGGACCACCGCCTGTTCCCCTCTGGTGCATAACTTCCTGCCCCATCTTTTCTTTCACCCGTCTCTTGCAGTCATTCCACCGCTTTTTCAGGCCCTCAACAGTCCTCCTCTGCAGGGCCACACTGTTGACAGCATCCTCTACCGCCAACCATGCCATTTTTTGCCTTTTGGCACTGCCTTTGCCCTTCTCCTGCCCGAAGAGGGCACTGTAATTGTCCATGATGGCCTGGACTAGGGCAACATTTTCATCAAATGAGAAGCTGGGACATCTCAACCTCTCATCCTCCACGGACACCTGGCTTGCTCCCTGTGATGTCCCTTGTGTGGGTTCCTCCCTATCCTCTCCCTCCTCCCCCCTTCTGTCCCCATGTGCACCCTCTGTCCCTCTCCTAGATGCGCCTGGTCTCTGGGGCTCTCGGGCATCTCCCCTCCCATCATCCCTTCTAGCTCTCCCTTTCCCCACTCCACTTACTAACTGACGGGGACCCCACTGCTCCTCCTGTCCTCTACAATACTCCTCTCCCTGCCACTCTTCTCCCCTCCTCCCCTCCGCCCTACCTCTCCCTGCCATCCTCACACTAAATCACACTACACACACTCACACTCACTCCCAGTTCAATCACACACAATCACAACCAAACACTCTGCCTATCACACTGTAAAATTCAAATAAAATGTGTGAGGTGTTAGAAAAAAAAAATTGTGGTGTATTTGTATATGTATGTATGCAAAATGTGTGCAATATGTAAAAATATGTGTAAGTGTACAAGCTTAATCAAACAACAATGCGACCTAACTAACTTCTCTGTTTGCGCCTCTCTCTCTACTCTCACTAATCCTCCACTCCAGCATAGTGTGCTATAGCTCAACAAACCATCCAAACACACTGAAGACAATGGCGGCTGCGCATGGGTTTATATATGAATTTTGAATAGTGTAATTACTTGTCGCATTTTTATATGAAATTGCGGTTCATTTTTACGAGTGTTAGCCTAATTTGCATAAAACTACTCTTTATTGACACTTTCGTGGACAAAATACTGGCGTAAGTTACTTGCGACGACTAAAATGTGTATTTGCGCACATTTCGGAAGATCACCAGTTTATCCTACTTACGCCAGTTTAGCATGTAACGGCGCAGTATATGTAATACCCTGATGTGCATGGTGAAATTACGGGCGGCGCAGGTTCCCACGCTTGCGCCGAAACCTGCGCAGTATATTTGATTGCACCCTAAATTTCTATATCTTGGCTCATCTCCCTGGATAATACTGAGGTAGAATTAACCCCCCCTGTAGGGCATGGACAAAACTACACACAATCTCCTATTACCGCTTATTTAGTGAATGTTCATAGGCAGAACAGTAGACAAATAAGGGAGTGAACCTTTTAAATATTGTCTATTGCGAGGAGTCGAGATATAGGAATTATAGCAATTTGCATTTATTTTGGGCATAAGTCATACATGTAAAATAAATTGTATTAAGGCACAACAGAGGAAAACATTGCACTGCTGAAATCTGCTTTGTCAGTCAATAGTACGTTGAGTTTATAATGTTTTCAGAACATATTGTATTCTTTTCAAACTGCTGCCTTACAAAAATCCAATGCAGTTTTAGGCCCCCAGAGACTTCTTTTGTAGAGTGTGCTTGGAGTCTCTGAGGCCCAGCTGTGTCTGACTGCCAAAAAGCTCAGATGATACACTAAACACTCCGGTACAAAAGCTTTAGTTTTGCAGTAGCACAAATCTTCTGATAATGTGAAATTACAAAAAGTTGAGGTCTGTCTCTAGTATTTTGTGTGCTGGAGACATTTCACTGCATCTAATATATATATATATATATATATATATATATATATATATATATATATATATATATATAATTTTCACACTTGAACATTTCTTTTAAACAAACATGAAAACCATTTACCACTTTGGGCAAGGGTAACTAAAGGACCTGGTTGTTAATGGGACATGATACCCAAATGTTGAAGAGCTTGAAAGTGATGCAGCATAGCTGTAAAAGGTGACTAAAAAATATCACCTGAACATCTCTATTTAAAAAAGGAAGATATTTTACCTCAAATTTCCAAGGTATTTACACACCTCACTTTAAAGAGACTTTAAGCAGCCACTCAGGATACTTGTCCCAGGACAAGCTAGGGAGTGCACATCTGTCATGTGTAGGCACTGTCATGTTATTTTTCTATTCACTCCTATTCAGTTAGAACACAAATGAACATATAAAAATATTCTGACGTATAAAATTCTATAACCACAAATATATACTCAAATGCAAGACCCAATTGAGCCCAATACCAAATGGAACAAAGTAAACAATGGACAAAAAAAGTCCTCTATATCTTAGCTGATAGTATGGTCAGTTCATAGATAGATCCCCATGGCAGTCAGTCCTTAGGAGTTTTATCCTGGTTTCCAATTCGGGCAGATGAAGGTTTCAAAATGGACCACACCCAGTTGGAGTCTATTTTAGTTAACAGAAGCCTGATGAAACAGACAGAGGTCTGAGAAACCGTTGCTTTCTGTGTTATATTATCAGAGTTTTATGTTCTGAACTCTGTTTTTAAATGTTTTTTATTAAATTTTACACCTTTACCATATTTGAGAGTCTGAGCTTTTTATCACCCATTGAGGACACCTGGGTTACCGGTACTCTTGCTGGGTCAGTGAGCTGGGACATTGAAAAACTTCCAGTCTGTCTGGCTCCATTTGTGAGTATCCATTTTGTATCATCATATCTTGATTTGTATCTACTATATCACACTAGGAGGCGCCCTTGTCTTGTGATTGTTTTTCACAGCAAAAATATTTTCCTATTCAGTTTAAGTAAGTTCTATGAAATCTCATGAGATTTCTGTGAACTCTCATGAGATCACAGCAAAGGCACAGCATTACCTCAGCAGTACTGATGCTGATTGGCTGTTATTTTTTTCCAACTTGCAGCTGGACAGCAGCTGAGGTATAACTGTATACACAGCACTTACTTTGGTGAGCTAAATAAATGTTGAGGTAAAATATCTTCCTTTTTTACATAGAGATGCTCAGGTGATATTTTCGTGTCAGCTTTTTACAGTTATGCTGCATCACTTTCAAATGATTTAACATATGGTTATTATGTCCCTTTAAGCATGACTAAATAAGGTTCCTGAATAGACAATGCTTGGAGTTTCTACACCTTTGTAGCTGAAGTTATGGCCACTAGAAAAATTGTCTATTAAGTGAGATCCAACAATGATGCTTATTCTAGAGGATGAATAGGGATACCCATGAACGTATCAATAACTAGAGGCAAATCACAGAGTGGAGCTTAACCTCTGTACTTTGGCTGAATGTGCTAGGATTAAAAAAAGTAATTGTAACTAGTAGATTCTAAAGGCTAATACCCAAACCTTTGAAAGGGACAGTAAAATAAAAATTAAACGTTCCTGATTCAGAGCATACAATTTTAAACAACTTTACAATTTGCGTCAATTATCAAATTTGCTTTGTTTTTACTCCTACATACCAGAGCTTTGAACCTTACCACTCTCCCAGAATCGCTCAGTCATACATGTGGCCATTTAGCTGAATATAGTATCAATGTTTGAAGCACTTAAAAATGGTACCGAATGATATTTGAATATAAAATGATAATAAATCCCTGCTAGTGTGCATCATATGTAACAAAGGAAATAGAGTCTCACTTAGCCCCCAATATTCAAAGCATCAACAGACCGTTGAGAATCTGCCTGCTTGGGTTCGCCATGCTTGCAGTCCGTTGTTCTGTCGATATATATTCAAAGAAAAGGGTGCCAGCAAGTGGGGATGTGTCTCCCATAGGAAATAAGGGGGAGCGCTACATCAGCAAAAGTCTGATGGCATCGTAACTTATCTGCGATGTAGGCGGAGGGGGGCTGACTTTAAAACGTGTTTACACAAAATGGACTGCGTGTTCGCTAAATTTAAAAAAATATATATTTAATACTTTAAATTCTGCATATGTATATTCAGTTTCATTGTACGTTCCAACAGTTTTGTCACATTCACCACTGTGTCAGGGTATAACCCTGATTTTGTTTGTTATTTGCTGCTTTTTATATTGGCTGCCATTTTGACTCACCTGTCTCTCTCCTCACGTGTGTAACGCTGCTCACTACACTCAGGCTCCCCTTTATGGCCAAACTGGAGAACATCATCAGTAAGAGACAGGTTGCAGTCTCAGAAATATGATGCCATCACTCACTATTTAAAGTGCCTTAGTTCAATCTGCCTTGGCCCTTGCTTTGTCTCTGACTTCTCTGTGAGTTCCTGTGTTCCTGACTTGTTTGTTGTCCTTTCTGGTTCCTGATTCCTGGCTTGTTCCTGACTCTGTTGATCTTTGTGTTCCTGACCCCGGCTCGTCTGACTACTCGCTTAGGCTCCTGACCTGGCTCGTCTGACTATCAGCACTGGCTTTGACTCCTGGCTTGTTATTTGGCTTTTGGACTTTTTATTATTTTTTGTTATTTTTTAATAAAGGTGTGATTAATTTAGCAATTCACGTCTGATTTCTGGTTCCCTGACACACTGAAAAGCAGACGAGACTAAAAGGGCTGAAAAAGGATTGCTAAGATGCAAGACAGGGCTTTGAATATTAGAAACCCATGGTGATGTATAATACAGGTTACTCCAATGGAACGCCCAAGACACTTCCACACAACGCCTATATATTCGTTATGTCGGGGATCCACTTTGTTAATAAAGACAAAAAAGAAGAGAAAAAAAATCCATATTGCCAATGTGTGTGCTGTGTTATGTATTAAGTCATATTCCCTCGCTGCAAAATGCATACCGCCATTTGTGACAAACACTTGCAGCACACTGTCATACTCACTCTTTGCAAAACACATACCGCCACTTGTAAAAAACACTTGCAGCACACTGTCATAAGTTCACAAGGATGTGCGCATATCTCCATTCATCATTAACAAGTTCAGACCACTGTCACATTTACACATGGAGGTGTGCATATTTCCATACAACATTCACACATTCAGCCCACTGTCACATTTACACAAAAAGTTTCAGAAGCAGATGCGCATTTCTCTGTTTGGCAAAAACACGTCCCCCCCCCAATATCATAAGTTCTGAAGGACATGCACAGTTCACTATATATTTCTTCTAAAAGTGTCATATATGCATGTCATATAACATTTGGATAGTTTTTGGTAAAGACAATATTAACAATATGTGATTGCATACATTCTCTACGTGTTTAAAATGTTGGCTTACATACATTCACTTGTTTGTACATTGTCAACATGCTTTATGATTCATATATAGATATATAGTTTTATAGATAGACATACATTTTGAGTTACAATAATGTTACACATCATGTGAGTCATATTTACATTGAAAAATATATTTGCGTATAACACATGTAAATAAAATATAAACACTTGTATTCATGTGTAGGGGCAATATAGATTTTTAACTTGCAATATGATGGATATGAGATCAGTTTCAATAAACTTACATTTACACACATACACTTTACAGTAATATCTGTCATTTTGAACAATCATGCTAGCACCCCTTAAAGGCATGTGCATGTAACTGAAAAATATACACATACACGCCCCATTAAGTCACACCCAAGAAGAGTTTCTCACACAAACTTAAGTTGATTTATTATGGTATTAGAAACATGATATACATTATTTTAGCCAATTAGATTTACATATGTCATGTCCCATGTTCTATCTATCCCAGGATGTATCCTTCCACAGATAAAAGAATATTGCATGTACACATTTTTATCAGTTCTCTAAAGGTTTAATGGCCTGCGCCAGAATCATAGACATGGTGGGTCCCAGGTTCACCACCAAAGAGAGTGCAGCACTGGTCTTCACAATTGAGGACTATTTTTCTACGTTGTAAGGGGAGGAGGTCAATGAGTGCTTAAGCTAGTGAAGACATCTATATGTCTGTCGCTGTTAATGTTAATGCAGTGGAAGACATCCAGGGGACCCTCTTGCAGCTCACAAAGCAATTCTTAGACATGAGGGTAAAGCTCACCAAAAAGTTTGCCTCATGAAGCAGAGGGCTAGTGTCGGAAAGGTAGAAAAAAAAAAAAGGAAAACGGACATTAGTACTTAGGGGTAGAGTTATCAAAGGCTAGACGAACTCTGTATGTGCTTCGCCTGTAACTGTGCCCCAGCTCGCCTCCGGAGAAGCGCAGATGTGCGCCTGAATTTATAAAAATAATATACGTAGCTTTGCGCAGGCGAGCTGGGGCTTAATGATAAATTTCGCCTGTCGAAAAAAGCATTTACTTCATATTTACTCCCTATTTATCACAGTACATCCGATAAATATTTACACTACCATGCCTTGATTATTAAAAAAGCTTATATTTATATTATATGATGTTTCTGTGCTGTTTTTGCCATATGTTGATAATTTAAGATCGCAAAAATAAATACAGGTGGCCCTCGGTTTACAACGGTTCAATTTGCACCGTTTCAGAATAACAACCTTTTTTTTGTCATGTGACTGTTATTGAAAAGCATTGAGAAGCAGTGCATTTATTAAAATAGCCAGTAGGTGGAGCTGTCCGCTTGTGTTGCAGCCAAGATATGCAAGCCAAGTGAGCTGAAATTAATCAGTTTAACCAGACCTGAGCTATCGAGCAGCTTGCCAAGGTACAAGATCTTCCTGTCTATAAATCAGTGCAGATTGGAATGCATAGAAAGAACTGTTTGCAGAAAAATGCAAGCAAAGTCTGTGTTGTGTGATTATTTCATTAGGTTTATAATGCTGTTTAGCAAATGTTTTTGTTCATTTAACTTAGTTTAATTATATATTCTGTGCTGTGTGATTATTTTATTAGGTTTATAATGCTGTTTAGCATTTAAAGGCCTCTATTTATCAAGGTCTGTCGGACCTGATCCGACAGTGCGGATCAGGTCCGACAGACCTCGCTGAATACGGTGAGCAATACGCTCGCCGTATTCAGCATTGCACCAGCAGCTCACAATAGCTGCTGGTGCAACGCCGCCCCCTGCAGACTCGCGGCCACCAGCAGGGAGGTGTCAATCAAAGCGATCGTACTCGATCGGGTTGATTTCCGGCGATGTCTGTCCGCCTGCTCAGAGCAGGCGGACAGGTTATGGAGCAGCACAGCGGTCTTTCATAACTGCTGTTTCTGGCAAGCCTGCAGAAACACGGGGCATCATGCTCCATTCGGAGTTTGATAAATATGCCCCTAAGTCTTCATTTCAAAGCTTTAAAAATAATGTATTAGGTGTTACTTATGACAATTTTGAAAGGGGCCTGGAACCTAACTCCCTCACTTCCCATTGACTTACATTATAAACTGGGTTTCAATTTACAACGGTTTTGATTTACAACCATTCCTTCTGGAACCTTACCCCGGCGTAAACTGAGGGTTACCTGTATATCAATATATCGATATATATATATAAAACTGTTGGTATCCATATGCGCCTGTGGAAGCGCAAATTTCTGGCAATAACAGTCTCTTCTTGGCGCTGAGCCTTTGAAAAATAAGCTAAAAGAAGAAAGTACTGCATCACACGATGTAAAAGCATGTATTATAATGGTGTTCGCCTCAGTCTGTATGGCAAAATATACATCACGCAATTGAAGCCGAAATTTCAGTTCCCTACCGGCGCAAAGCAATGATAAATAAGAAACTGGGCGTATTTCTAGGTCGGGCTGTTAAATTACGCATATTACTAATGTATATTGTTGCACTTGGGAGCGCGCCCATGGCAAATGCAAGCGGAGTGCGAAGAAGTTTCTTTCAGATTTGCACAAGAGTGCTTTGATGAATATGAAGATCAGTTTGTATGCGCTATTTTGGACCGAATTAAAGGAGAATGGCTTTGATAAATCTACCCCTTAGGCCTCATAAGATAACTTTATGCGGCCTTTTCAGGCTGAATGTCCTTCCCTCTGCTGCAAGAGGGTCCCATCTTCCTTCCTCCTCCACCTCCTCTCGCTCCACAGCCAGGAGATACAGCTCCTGATCCCAGTAAAGAGGCCAGTGCTTTGCCTGGGGGTAATCTGGATCCAAGTGGCCTAGAGGCTGAACCGGATAAAGCATTTATTTTTTCTATTTGCTTATAATGCTTTAGTATAATTTTGATCACTGTTTATACACTAATCTTGTTTACATTTCTAACAATTACATCAGAAGTGAACTATGAGTAGATATAGTTTTTGTTGAGTGTACAAAATTAATATATGATTTGCAAATGATGTGCTGCACAGAGTTAAATCAGAAGTGAGCATCAGTGAACTCGCAATCCTCCGCCATCTTAGAAATGGACTTTTGCTTTCACGGATGTGCTGCATAGAGTAAAATCGGAAGTGTGCATTCATTAACCGCAAAACCAGTTCAGTGTTAACGTGGAAGTACTTTACTAATGTATTTAATATGTAGTGCATACTATTGGGTAGATTTACCATAGGTCGAGCAGACATGATTCGCTGTAGCAAATCATGTCTGCTCAACCTCGCTAAATGCCGACAGCAAACACTGAACTGATAATTGGAGGAAGCAGTATCCGCTGCTTGGTAAATTTACCCCTATGTGTTAATAAATTGATAACTTAATCATTTAAAAAAACAACACTTTATTTTATAACAAAACGTATCTATACTCAGGAGAAGCATTGCAATACTGATAGCTACTGTAAATGAGGATTCTTTGCTGACTATTGCTATTGACTTACCCAATGTGTTCAGCTAGTTCACATTATTGTTTGTATGTGCCTAGAGAAAACGATACCAGCAATATGAAGCCAAAAATAGATATCACTTCATTTTATGGTAGATTAAGACTGTATACCATTTTTAAATGTGGTGCTACAAAGTTATGACTTCATGTCCATTAAAACATATGAAGTCATCACAACCGCTACCTATATACATTTACACACAAAATAAAGTCACATGCATATTTACATCTACAGTTTACAGTGATCGTCTGCACAATACATTTCTTAATGTGTGGTTCATTTGTCTAATTTGGAATAATGAGATCACTTAATGATTTAATATTTTTCAGATTCAGATGTTGGCACTGGAACCTCGGCCTCTTTGTTGGCCGAGGCTTGTATGTATCATTATACTTTAGTCAGTGCCTCACAACCTACCACATTACATTTTCTAAATCTTTTACATTGAACTTGCTCAAGATAGAGCATATAATGAGGCCCATTTATCAAAGACCGCTGCTCCATAACCCTGTCCGCCTACTCTGATGAGGCGGAAAGGATTCGCCGCAATTCAACCCGATCGAATACGATCGGGTTGATTGACACCTCCCTGCTGGCGGCCGATTTGCCGTGAGTCAGCAGGGGGCGGCATTGCAGCGTATTGGTCTCTGCATTCAGCGAGGTCTTGCGGACCTGATCTGCACTGTCGGATCAGGTCCGCAAGACCTTTGATAATTCGGCTGCAATTACTTTAAAATAATTTTTTTCACAAACATTATCTACTTCAAAGATATCTCAGCCTCTAGAAAACTGAAAGAGAAGCATTTCAATACTGGGGGATAATTGATAAAGAACTGCAGACATCTGCTTGGAATATGAAAAGGAGCATAAATGTGCTTGTAATCAGCTAGATCACAGCAGTTCATTCATGATCAATTGCCTACTTAGATATACAGGACAACTAAGGAAACAAAATGATCAATTAACAAATTATTTAAAATAAAATTTTGGGAGGACTTCCAGCGCATCAGCGAGAGGGGACACCTGAGAGAAGAGGGAAATTCTGGAAGCAGAAGATTAGTTAACGGTTGGGAACAGAGCTAAGTAAATACACTCTCACTGATACACGCTTTCTGCTTGGCCCTCCCGCCCCGGACGCACTATTCCCTGTTCACTGGAGTGACTCACTTCTTTAACTTAACAACCAGGTGCAGAGGACACTAGAGAGGCTGCATGCTGACTTTTACACCGCACTGTGTTCCTAGCTTCTCCAAACCTTCCTCCTTAGCCACGAATATTTACCTAGCATAAAGAATCCACATGACCATAGAATTCCCCACACTGGGGCATACTGGAAGGCTGCAGTTAAACCAAAGCGCATGTGGTGTGGCGGGGGATTGGGGGAGAGAACATCAATACTAAAGCAAGAAACGAGAATATCCTAGGCCTAATTACGCATATAACAACATGAGTGCGCTAGGGGTGAGTGGAAGGGGCTGGGAGGAGGCCCAAACCACGATCTATCATGCTTAGCTAAAAATGAGAACATGCACCAGACTTCCAGCAAACCTTGCTAGTGTACCCTCTCCTAGTCTCTCTTGGGGACTGGTGATTTAGAGAAACCTGTCTTCTATATACTACTTGTGAAGGACTTAAACCCCCAGCTGTTTTGACAGATAGGAGATAAGCCCAGGACCCGACAAGTGCATGCAGAAATATTACTCTAGCTTTGTCAAGACTACTGGCAAGATGGCTAATAAGCAGAGGAACCAGGAGCGCAGGACAAAGCAGACAACAGACCTGCAAGCAGCAGAGCACATTTCTATGGAAACAACTGACACGCATTTACAAGAGTTTCACCCAATTGTCACACAGATCTCTGCATTATTTCTCCCGAAAATGGAACAGCTCCAAACAGGCCTAGACTCACTCTCATCGGAGCTTAAAAGCTTTTCATCTAGACTCCAACACATAGAACAAAGGGTGGGCGATGAGGAGATAAGGCAAAGAGAGACATCAACAAAAGTAGCGTCTCTGGAGGCCCAAAATAAGCTGCTAGTAGACAAAATAGATGACCTAGAGAATCGCTCACGCCGCAATAATCTGCGTATAGTCGGCCTGCCAGAAAGTGTCCCAAGCAAAAAACCTGTTAGACTTTGCAGAACACACTCTACCCACCTTGCTGAAGTTAAATACAGATGACATCCCATGTATAGCTGAAAGGGCTCATAGGGTGGGTGCCACAAGTCAAGACCAAAGAAATGCAAAAAGACCAAGACAAGTCATGATCAAATACCTCAATTTTAGGGACAAGATCTCGCTCCTTAGAGCATACCGTCAACAATCGCCTATACTTTATGAGGGTCAGAAGATATTGATATTTCAGGACTATTCAGCAGAGATCTCAAGGAGGCGTAGGGAATTCACGCCATTCTGTAAAACACTGTTGGAAGCAGGGCGCTCAGTCTCACTGCTCTTCCCAGCTAGACTCAGGCTACAAACTGAACAAGGCATAAAATTCTTTGACGACCCTAAACAGCTTAAAAACTTTCTAAAACAGGAGGAAGTAGAGAAAGACACAGATAAATGAGAGTTACTTTTCATAGGTTGCACTTATTGTCTTGCTGCAGTACTAAAGATGTAAATGATTAACCCTTTTGCTTCCTCAGATTGAAGAGAAGATAACCTGGGTCTTAGAGGAGAGGGGCTTGAAGAAAGTTCACCTAGTTGAGTGGTTGTTTTTAGCCCAACTAACACTTGATAATATCTTGCCCAGACGGGATAAATGTGTAAATATCATAATATTCTAGCCAAAATTTTGTACACCCTGCTATATAGCTAGAATTTTATTGCAGCTCTGAGACAGTAAAGGCAAGAATAAAAGTTTAGGCAGAGGAGATTAATATACTTGGCAACCTCTTTCGCAGGTTTTATTTAGAACCTTCATATGGAAGTCTGGTATAGCATATTATAGTTTAGTATAGGATAGATAGAGATGGGCAAGATGAAAAAGGAAAAGAATGCCCATCTAGTTACTACTCACAGTAATTTTTTTCAAAATGTATTTGATTGTTTTTTATTCTTTTTGTTCAGTATTGTTGCACTGATGCGCGCCCTCTTGTTTGAGTTACAGGTGCCCCTCCTCTCTCTCAGAAGTCGCAGGAGAAGAATCGATTTCCTGGATAAGAAAGTCCCCAATCACTATGCCAAGACAAGGTACATACCAGAACACTACGCACTTCCTACATCACGACAAAATTAGAAAATTAGACAACAATTAGAAGGTTTCAGAATAGGAAACTCCCAAATCCATCTGAACCTGTTTGCCGATGATATGATTCTATTCATCCAAGATCCCAAAACAAACATCCCCAAAATAATGAACCTAATAAAAGAATTTGGGCGGGTATCTGGGTATACAATAAACACAGACAAAACGGAGATAATTTGGCTGATTAATGGAGGGAGTGAATCGATCCCTGGATATGATTTCAAAATTGTTAAAGATAGTTTTAAGTACCTAGACATTATGCTCCACATTGACCCACGTAAATGGTACTCTATTAATTATAAGCCCTTGCTGCAAAAGCTTAAAAATCTGATACAGGCCTGGAAACAACTGCCGATATCCCTCTCAGGCAGAATAGGTCTCATTAAGATGATCTAGTTCCCAAAGCTTTTAAATACCTTCCAGTCGGTCCCGGGAATTCTTAAAAAAACAGACTTAAAGACTATAACCCAAATGGTCCTAGGATTTATATGGAACAACAAAAAACATAGGATGAGTTACCTGAAACTGACAGCTTCTAGAGAAAAGGGAGGGTTAGCGCTCCCAAACTTTGAGTTATACAATTGGGCAGCCCAGGTCAAATTTGTAGTGGACTGGTTTACTGGCTTAGAGAAATTCACAGACCCACAACTGGAAAGTAATCTTCTCCAACCTTGGTCGCTACAAATGATACCACATATGACGCAAGCGCAAGCACACAGATGGGTGGGAGATCTAGAGCTCCTTAATCAGCCAGCTAGGGCCTGGAGGCTCATGAGTAAGTGGTTAGGAGAAAATCACAGAATAGTTCAACTTATCCCGTGGCAGGGGAACCCTGAATTTCCAGCCGGAATTTCCACTAAAGCCTTTAGACTATGGAAAGAAAAGGGGCTATATACTATAGGACAAACCTTATTAGAAGACAATAAGACCATGGTGACTTTCGCATCCTTACAGTCTCAATTTGGACTTCCAACAACACATCACTATGCTTATTTACAAGCTAGACATTACCTACACTCTATTATGGCAACCAACACCCAGAGTACACAACCACAACTCATGCAGATCATAGACCTGGCAGCAAAGGGAATTTCTTCTATTTCGCCAATATACAAAAGACGTCTGCAACCATTAAACACAAAATGTATAGATAAGATTATAGAGACATGGACAGTGATATTGGGAGAACAGATCCAGGAAAGGGTGTTCACTGAGAGCATTGGTAGAGTCCAAATGGCCACACTCTCTTCCACTGCAAGGGAATCACATCTCAAGCTTTTGCACAATGTCTACGTAACCCCAGATAAATTCCAGTATTGGAAAAAAGAAAGAGAAAGCAGTTGTCCAAAATGCACCTTTTCAGAAGCAGACATTGTCCATATGATATGGCGTTGCCCTCACATAATGAGATTTTGGAAAATGGTACAATACTGGATACGTACCGCAATGCATCTCCCTGAGCTAGCTTTGACGTTTCAAAATGTAGTTTTTCTAAACATTCCTAAAATCCCACGACCACAGAGAGCCTGTGTCTATAACACAATACTAGTAGCCAGAAGTCTGATATTTCAGAACTGGCTGAAAAGAAATCCGCCTACTGTCACACAACTAAAAAATGTTTTGCTTAAGCAATTATTCATTGAGCAATTTGATGGGCTGGGGGACATAGTGAAGAGAGTTAAAACCTTTCTAACTAAATGGGAACCTTACCTTCACTGCTTACCTAAGGGAACACGAGATCTCATAATCACACCATTCAAAGACACAGATTATGTTCTAAATGCGAGATTGAGAGGTGAAGAGTTATACAAGTTGACAGATTAATGTGTAAGAGAGAGACGACAGGAGGGGCACCGGACGGAGGAGAGCGCACTGTGAGTTTAAGTGTTTCTTTTAATCTTGTTGTTGTTAAGATGTTTGATGAAAATTTAAAATGTAGTCTTCCACAGGACCCAACATGTAATAAGTTAAGCAGGAATCAACTTATGTAAATGTATTCTAGTCAACTTGAACTTCCCTTGCAATAACTGTGAATGCTTGTTCTTGCAAACACATGTAACCGGAAATGACTTCATTTCTTTTCTTTATTTGATGTGTTTGTTTGTACAGTATATTTGTAAGCCTGTGGAGACGACCACAAATAAAAATATTTAAAAAAAAATAAAAAAATTTTTTTTGGAATAAAATGATTATTGTACGCTCAGAGGGAGGGTCTGCTCTTTATGCTTTCTCAGCCCCTTTCAGTGGGGGTTCAAGCCTAACCACATCAACAGTGCTAAATTGGGAGCTTCTAAGTAATTTTTAAGAAGGTTTGAAAATTGATTTTTAGATCTGGATCTGAGAATATTCTTCATTACAGTATTGTATATTACATGAAGTTACATGTAAATTGGTGTATACAGTCCCTTTAATGCACGTAATCACCAAAATATGTATGTTTTAACATTATAAAATGTTTCATATTTTACAAATATTAATGAAAATTGTATATCATTAATAGATTATATGGCTTTGACAGAGGAGGGTTCCAGCACCATTCCTACCCTGCAGGAGCATTATATCTTTCATCCAACTTTATTAAATGTTTTAGTTAAGAAACGTATTATAAGTAACAGATTTTATAAGCCAGGATTTCAGCATATCCACAACATTTTCTGTATAACAGAGGTTGATTTGCTGGGGGAGACAGAGGAGGAAACTCTTCCCGTAGAGCCTGATGGTATGCAAGAAATAAAAATTACAATTCTAACAAACATACGGCTAAATTACGAGTTTTGAGGTACAGCTATACCACTGAAAAATCACATATTACGAGTCGTGGCAGTATAGCTATACCTCAAGCATTTTAGTCTGTAACGCAACGTCCATTCCGCACTCAAAAAAAATGACATTTGAGTGCGGGATTTTCAATAGCGCCGTATTACAGGTTGTGCGGTCCAGCTAAAATGCTTGCATTATAGCCTTTAGCGACACGATCCATACCGCCATTTGAGACCAGTAGTTATGGATTTTGTGTGACAAAAATGTTTCAGAAAACTCATAACTAAAATGTTACAAAGTACACTAACACCCATAAACTACCTATTAACCCCTAAGGTTAATAGGTTAACACTCCCGCATCGCAAACACTCCAGCCCCCCACATTGTAACTACTAAACTAAACCTATAAACTTCTAAACCTCCAGCCCCCCACATTGTAACTACTAAACTAAACCTATTAACCTCTAAACCTCCAGCCCCCCACATTGTAACTACTAAACTAAACCTATAAACCTCTAAACCTCCAGCCCCCCACATTGTAACTACTAAACTAAACCTATTAACCCCTAAACCGCTACCCCCCCCCACATTGCAAAACACTAAATTAAACTTTTAACCCCTAAACCTATTTGTATGGGCAATGCCCATACAAATGCCCCTTTAGGGGCAATGGGTAGTTTAGGATTTTTTTAGACTTAGGTTATTTATTTTGGGGGGTTGGTTGGGTGGTGGGTTTTACTGTTGAGGGGAATTTGTATTTTTTTTCTAGGTAACTTAGCTATTTAACTTAGGCCAATGCCCTACAAAACGCCCTTTTAAAGGCTATTGGTAGTTTATTGTAGGTTAGGGGGTGTTTTTATTTTGTTTTGTTTTTTATTTTTATACGGCTATTAGATTAGGTCTAATTGATTTTATTTTTGATAATTTCGTTTATTATTTTTTTTAATCATAGACGGCTAGAGTTAGAGTTTTGTCGGTAACGACCCGCGTAGCTAACGCTGGCTTTTTTCTGGCCGCACCTTTAAAATAACTCTGGTATTGAGAGTCCACAGAATGTCAGCGTTAGGCTCCAAAAAAGGAGCGTAGAGCATATTTAACGCAACTGCAACTCTCGATACCAGAGTTGCTTACGGACGCGGACAGCCTAAAAAACGTGCTTGTGCACGATTCCCCCATAGGAAACAATGGGGCTGTTTGAGCTGAAAAAAAACCTAACACCTGCAAAAAAGCCGCGTTCAGCTCCTAACGCAGCCCCATTGTTTGCTATGGGGAAACACTTCCTACGTCTGCACCTAACACTCTAACATGTACCCCGAGTCTAAACACCCCTAACCTTATACTTATTAACCCCTAATCTGCCGCCCCCGCTATCGCTGACCCCTGCATATTATTATTAACCCCTAATCTGCTCTCCCTAACATCACCGACACCTAACTTCAATTATTAACCCCTAATCTGCCGACTGGAGCTCACCGCTATTCTAATAAATGTATTAACCCCTAAAGCTAAGTCTAACCCTAACACTAACACCCCCCTAAGTTAAATATAATTTTAATCTAACGAAATTAATTAACTCTTATTAAATAAATTATTCCTATTTAAAGCTAAATACTTACCTGTAAAATAAATCCTAATATAGCTACAACATAAATTATAATTATATTATAGCTATTTTAGGATTAATATTTATTTTACAGGTAACTTTGTATTTATTTTAATCAGGTACAATAGCTATTAAATAGTTAAGAACTATTTAATAGCTAAAATAGTTAAAATAATTACAAATTTACCTGTAAAATAAATCCTAACCTAAGTTACAATTAAACCTAACACTACACTATCAATAAATTAATTAAATACAATTCCTACAAATAAATACAATGAAATAAACTAACTAAAGTACAAAAAATAAAAAAGAACTAAGTTACAAAAAATAAATTTTTTTTACAAACATTAGAAATATATTACAACAATTTTAAACTAATTACCCTAATAAAATAACAAAGCCCCCCAAAATAAAAAAATGCCCTACCCTATTCTAAATTACTAAAGTTCAAAGCTCTTTTACCTTACCAGCCCTGAACAGGGCCCTTTGCGGGGCATGCCCCAAGAAGTTCAGCTCTTTTGCCTGTAAAAAAAACATACAATACCCCCCCCCCAACATTACAACCCACCACCCACATACCCCTAATCTAACCCAAACCCCCCTTAAATAAACCTAACACTAAGCCCCTGAAGATCTCCCTACCTTGAGTCGTCTTCACCCAGCCGAGCCAAATTCTTCATCCAAGCGGAGCAAGAAGAGGTCTTCCATCCGATTGAAGTCTTCATCCAAGAGGCATCTTCTATCGTCATCCATCCGGAGCGGAGCGGCAGCATCCTGAAGACCTCCGACGCGGAACATCCATCCTGGCCGACGACTGAACGACGAATGACGGTTCCTTTAAATGACGTCATCCAAGATGGCGTCCCTCGAATTCCGATTGGCTGATAGGATTCTATCAGCCAATCGGAATTAAGGTAGGAATATTCTGATTGGCTGATGGAATCAGCAAATCAGAATCAAGTTCAATCCGATTGGCTGATTGGGTGTTTGTGTACTTTAGAGTACAATAGTTAAGAGCTTTATGAACCGGCGTTAGCCCAGAAAGCTCTTAACTACTGACTTTTTTCTGCGGCTGGAGTTTTGTCGTTAGAATTCTAACGCTCACTTCAGACACGACTCTAAATACCGGAGTTAGAAAAATCCCATTGAAAAGATAGGATACGCAATTGACATAAGGGGATCTGCGGTATGGAAAAGTCGCGGCTGAAAAGTGAGCATTAGACCCTTTTTTGACTGACTCCAAATACCGGAGGTAGCCTAAAACCAGCGTTAGGAGCCTCTAACGCTGGTTTTCACGGCTACCGCCAAACTCCAAATCTAGACCAGAGTTTTTTTATTTTTTGTAATTTAGTATTTATTATTTTTTGTAATGTTAAATTCTTTATTTTTAGGTTTTTAATCGGTAGTTTTTTTTATTTTGGGGGGCTTTGTTATTTTATTAGGGGGCTTAGAGTAGGTGTAATTAGTTTAAAATTGTTGTAATATATTTCTAATGTTTGTAAATATTTTTTTATTTTTTGTAACTTAGTTCTTTTTTATTTTTTGTACTTTAGTTAGTTTATTTCATTGTATTTATTTGTAGGAATTGTATTTAATTAATTTATTGATAGTGTAGTGTTAGGTTTAATTGTAACTTAGGTTAGGATTTATTTTACAGGTACATTTGTAATTATTTTAACTATTTTAGCTATTAAATAGTTCTTAACTATTTAATAGCTATTGTACCTGGTTAAAATAAATACAAAGTTACCTGTAAAATAAATATTAATCCTAAAATAGCTATAATATAATTATAATTTATGTTGTAGCTATATTAGGATTTATTTTACAGGTAAGTATTTAGCTTTAAATAGGAATAATTTATTTAATAAGAGTTAATTAATTTCGTTAGATTAAAATTATATTTAATTTAGGGGGGTGTTAGTGTTAGGGTTAGACTTAGCTTTAGGGGTTAATACATTTATTAGAATAATTGAAGTTAGGTGTCGGCGATGTTAGGGAGGGCAGATTAGGGGTTAATACTATTTATTATAGGGTTATTGAGGCGGGAGTGAGGCGGATTAGGGGTTAATAACTTTATTATAGTAGCGGTGAGATCCGCTCGGCAGATTAGGGGTTAATAAGTGTAGGCAGGTGGAGGCGACGTTGAGGGGGGCAGATTAGGGGTTAATAAATATAATATAGGGGTCGGCGGTGTTAGGGGCAGCAGATTAGGCGTACATAGCTATAATGTAGGTGGCGGTGCTTTGCGGTCGGCAGATTAGGGGTTAATTATTGTAGGTAGCTGGCTGCGACGTTGTGGGGGGCAGGTTAGGGGTTAATAAATATAATATAGGGGTCGGCGGTGTTAGGGGCAGCAGATTAGGGGTACATAAGTATAACGTAGGTGGCGGTCGGCAGATTAGGGGTTAAAAAAATTTAATCGAGTGGCGGCGATGTGGGGGGACCTCGGTTTAGGGGTACATAGGTTGTTTATGGGTGTTAGTGTACTTTAGAGTACAGTAGTTAAGAGCTTTATGAACCGGCGTTAGCCCAGAAAGCTCTTAACTACTGACTTTTTTCTGCGGCTGGAGTTTTGTCCTCAGAATTCTAACGCTCACTTCAGACACGACTCTAAATACCGGAGTTAGAAAAATCCCATTGAAAAGATAGGATACGCAATTGACGTAAGGGGATCTGCGGTATGGAAAAGTCGCGGCTGAAAAGTGAGCATTAGACCCTTTTTTGACTGACTCCAAATACCGGAGGTAGTCTAAAACCAGCGTTAGGAGCCTCTAACGCTGGTTTTCACGGCTACCGCCAAACTCCAAATCTAGGCCAGAGTTTTTTTATTTTTTGTAATTTAGTATTTATTATTTTTTGTAATGTTAAATTCTTTATTTTTAGGTTTTTAATCGGTAGTTTTTTTTAATTTATTAGAATAGTTATGTAAGGTTAATTTATAGTTAAAACTTAGGTTTTTTTATTTCACAGGTAAGTTTTTATTTTTTTAAAGATAGTTATATTGTAATTTTAATGTAAAGTTAGGGGGGTGTTAGGTTTAGGGGTTAATAGTTTTACTTAGTGTTTTTCAATGTGGGGGGTGGCGGTTTAGGGGTTAATACTTTATTATAGTGTTGGTGATGTGGGGGGCCGGTGGTTTAGGGGTTAATCGGTCTATTTAGGTGTATGCAATGTCGGGGTTAATAACTTTTATTAGTGTTGGCAATGTAGGGGAGCGGCAGAATAGGGGTTAAGAGATTTAGTTTCGTAGTTACAATGTGGGGGGCTGGAGGTTTAGGGTTTAATACTTTATTATAGTGTTGGCGATGTGGGGGTCAGCGGTTTAGGGGTTAATTGATCTATTTACGTTTCGCCGATGTCGGGAGCGGCGGATTAGGGGTTAATAACTTTTTTAGTGTTGGTGATGTAGGGGAACGGCGTAATAGGGTTTAATAACTTTTATTAGTGTCTGCGATGTCGGTCTGGCGGATTAGGGGTGTTTAGACTAGGGGTTTATACTCAGCAGTGGCGGTTTTCAGTGGCGGCGGTCCTCTGCAACGTGGAGTCTCCACTTCATGCGATGGTCTGTCACACACTGAAGATTGAATGCAAGGTACCCCATACTTATTGGGATACCTTGCATTCCTATTGGCTGAAATTTTGAAATCAGCCAATAGGATGAGAGCTACTGAAATCTTATTGGATGATTTGAACAGTCAATAGGATTTTAGTAGCTCTAATCCTATTGGCTGATTTCAAAATTTCAGCCAAAAGAAATGCAAGGTACCCCAAATTGATTGCGGTACCTTACATTCAATTTTTAGTGTACGCCGGAGATCGGATAAAGTGAAGCCTCCACGCAGCTGATGATCGACGCCGCTGAAGACCACCGCTGAGGACCGCCACTCCAGATCCGCTCATCGGGAAGACCGCTCAGCGCATCCACTCCACGCCGCTTTCACCCTGGATGAAGATAGAAGATGATGGAGCCGCCCGGAAGAAGACCTTCACCCTCGGACTTCAGGAATGGTGAGTACCAATTTGGGGTTTAGTCTTAGACTTTTTTTTTATTTTTTGGAGTGGCTTTTTTTTTAGATTAGGGATTTTTGGACTGGAAAAGAGCTGATTGCCCTTTTAAGGTCAATGCCCATACAAATGCCCCTTTAGGGGCAATGGATAGCTTAGGTTTTTTTAGACGTTGTTTTTTTATTTTGGGGGGTTGGTTGGGTGGGGGGTTTTACTGTTAGGGGGTAATTGGTAAAAAAATTGAAGTAAAAGAGCTGTTTAACGTAGGGCATGCCCTACAAAAGGCCCTTTTAAGGGCTATTGGTAGATTAGCATTAGATTAGGGGGTGTTTTTATTTTGAGGGGATTTTTTATTTTTATAGGGGTATTAGTTTAGGTTTACATTTTTTTATTTTGGATAGCTTTGTTTATTTTTTTCTGTCTTTTAACATTTTTTAGTTTTTGTAACATTAGCCTGGGGGTTTGTATTTTTTTAAAAACATCTAGTTTTATATAAAAAGCTTTGTTCTCTTGTCATCCTTGCTTAATAAGCATATATAGGTGACTCTGGAGCAAGGAACTAGCTGCTGTGTGTTACCTGCACAAATATGCCTTCTATCATTGGCTTAACAATTCAATACATTTACTTAAAATCAACACCACTGTCTCTAATAACAAAAATAATTTTCATTTAATAATAATGGCATACTCTTTAATCATCATTATTTAGAACTTATTAAATGCACGTAACTTTAACATGTTAAAACCTAAATGTAGGCATCATGGGTGCTGTCAGGGAAGGCTGAGCAGACATTGGTGATCCTGCATTGGTCGTCGCAGACTAACTGCATATTTAGGGAATGCTGACCCTTTCGATTGACATAAGCCTCAGGGTCAGTTTTGGGGGCACATATAGCGACATGGGTGCACCCTATAACATTTGGTAGTCTATATTTTAAATAAAAATGCCACTTTATTCTTAAAAGCTCAGCCTGTTCTGAGGGGAGCTTTACAATGATATGCAGGTGCTTCAACAGTGCATCCAATACAGGTTGCAGGTTCCTTGAGAAAGCACTCTGAGATACTCCAGAGATTGTGCTTGAGGTGTGCTGGAATTAACTTATTGCAAAAAAATGCAAACAGCTCACCAGCTTGAGGATACCAGGGACAGAACAAGATCTTTGTCCTGAGCTCTAGGTCATCTTTAATCATCTCATAGACACTCATGATGACATCTTTAGGAAATCTATATTTCTGATAAACTATGTCATCAGGCAGTGATGCAAGCTCAAGCCTCTCCCTATAAGTCTTTGGTCTGTAGACTCATTGCACCATTACATCTCTTGGTTCTTCTTGTATTTCATCTGCCTGTTGACCACTAGCAAATCTAGGGTCATTGATGAGACTTTGTCTCCATCGCATGAGCGGCACTATAGGTGGTGCCGCCGTTGCCACTGCACCGGGGCCCAAGGTTAGGAGGGGGCCCACTCAGAGGTGTAAAAACAAAATTTAATAAACTATGCTTTTTACAGGGAGTGCAGAATTATTAGGCAAATGAGTATTTTGACCACAACATCCTCTTTATGCATGTTGTCTTACTCCAAGCTGTATAGGCTCGAAAGCCTACTACCAATTAAGCATATTAGGTGATGTGCATCTCTGTAATGAGAAGGGGTGTGGTCTAATGACATCAACACCCTATATCAGGTGTGCATAATTATTAGGCAACTTCCTTTCCTTTGGCAAAATGGGTCAAAAGAAGGACTTGACAGGCTCAGAAAAGTCAAAAATAGTGAGATATCTTGCAGAGGGATGCAGCACTCTTAAAATTGCAAAGATTCTGAAGCCTGATCATCGAACAATCAAGCGTTTCATTCAAAATAGTCAACAGGGTCGCAAGAAGCGTGTGGAAAAACCAAGGCGCAAAATAACTGCCCATGAACTGAGAAAAGTCAAGCGTGCAGCTGCCAAGATGCCACTTGCCACCAGTTTGGCCATATTTCAGAGCTGCAACATCACTGGAGTGCCAAAAAGCACAAGGTGTGCAATACTCAGAGACATGGCCAAGGTAAGAAAGGCTGAAAGACGACCACCACTGAACAAGACACACAAGCTGAAACGTCAAGACTGGGCCAAGAAATATCTCAAGACTGATTTTTCTAAGGTTTTATGGACTGATGAAATGAGAGTGAGTCTTGATGGGCCAGATGGATGGGCCCGTGGCTGGATTGGTAAAGGGCAGAGAGCTCCAGTCCGACTCAGACGCCAGCAAGGTGGAGGTGGAGTACTGGTTTGGGCTGGTATCATCAAAGATGAGCTTGTGGGGCCTTTTCGGGTTGAGGATGGAGTCAAGCTCAACTCCCAGTCCTACTGCCAGTTTCTGGAAGACACCTTCTTCAAGCAGTGGTACAGGAAGAAGTCTGCATCCTTCAAGAAAAACATGATTTTCATGCAGGACAATGCTCCATCACACGCGTCCAAGTACTCCACAGCGTGGCTGGCAAGAAAGGGTATAAAAGAAGAAAATCTAATGACATGGCCTCCTTGTTCACCTGATCTGAACCCCATTGAGAACCTGTGGTCCATCATCAAATGTGAGATTTACAAGGAGGGAAAACAGTACACCTCTCTGAACAGTGTCTGGGAGGCTGTGGTTGCTGCTGCACGCAATGTTGATGGTGAACAGATCAAAACACTGACAGAATCCATGGATGGCAGGCTTTTGAGTGTCCTTGCAAAGAAAGGTGGCTATATTGGTCACTGATTTGTTTTTGTTTTGTTTTTGAATGTCAGAAATGTATATTTGTGAATGTTGAGATGTTATATTGGTTTCACTGGTAAAAATAAATAATTGAAATGGGTATATATTTGTTTTTGTTAAGTTGCCTAATAATTATGCACAGTAATAGTCACCTGCACACACAGATATCCCCTTAAAATAGCTATAACTAAAAACAAACTAAAAACTACTTCCAAAACTATTCAGCTTTGATATTAATGAGTTTTTTGGGTTCATTGAGAACATGGTTGTTGTTCAATAATAAAATTAATCCTCAAAAATACAACTTGCCTAATAATTCTGCACTCCCTGTATGAGACTAAGAGCGTGCCAAAGTCACGTGATGCTGTGCCAGGCCCGGCCTGTTACCTTACCCTGTGGCCGCCCTGCACAGGCACTGTCGCACAACAAGAATGTTCCCCTTCCGGAAATACCACCCACCCACCCACCTAATGAAGCCCGGTATAGGCAAAAACATTTGAATATAGTCATTAGGTGCAGCACTGAAGCGGCCGCTGCCAAGAAAGAGAGATACACGCGACCGCTCGGGCTGTGACACTGCAGTGACGCGGCTCTGCACAGGATAGCATATAGTTGAAGTTGTCTTGCCGCCACCTTCTCTATTACTGGATTCTTTCCTGTTGTCCCTGCATGAGCTAAGGCCTTAGTGCTTGGATCATGGACATCTCCAGCCGGCTGGACTATATTCAGGGCAAAGGTAAAAATAATATGTGTCTAGGGATTTGATATAAATATTTATCTGGTTAATGTACTTGTGTTTGTACTAGAAGATCTATATGTTTCCGGATTTAAGTAGATAAAGCAACAAAGGGAAATTTTTAAGCAGTGCATTTTAAATATGTGTATTTTATCCAAAGTATGATAATTTATGGTTGCTTGTGTAGGTCTATTGTCATGCAAAAGCAACATCAAAGTAATGCTTGTTTGATGTGTTATATCTCCAGTAGCAGTAGCTTTCTACAAATCCTGAATTACTGAAGCTTTTTACTTTACATTTTCAGGGTTAGTATTTACTGTAAATCCAAAGTAAATACCATAATATCAGACCTATTGAAAGAAAAACATAACTGATGCAGTATTCACATACAAAAGCAGAATTGGTGGTCTGTTAATATTTTGGAAATATAATCTGTTCCTGAGGATTACATTTATATATACCATTTGAATTTAATAAATAAATATAGTATTAGCTTTGATATAATATAGGTTTGCTCTCATTAAAGGATTATTTTTTTTACCAGGGCTAAAAAATACCCTTTTTATCTTTGTAAAAGGTATAAATTTGCAAAGCATTACTTTATTCTGAAGATTTTACAGATTTTAAAGATTTTTTAACTAAATATGTTTAAGTAACATGTAACTGTTTCTTCAACCCCACAGAGATTTCCTCAATCCCACCTGAAACAAGAACCCATATACAATACTGAGTTTATTTCTAAACAATTATGATGTGGAGACTGCTTAGCTTTTCAAACCTACAGCTTAAAGGCTTTATTTTTGTAATGTATTGTATTGAGTGTTATGCTTTGAGGGGACCGCACTGTCATCAGATGTGTTATGAAGGGCCCAAAACAAAATCTTGCACCAGGACCCTCTGGTCATTAGGTCACTGCTACATTTTTAAGACGCATCTCATGATTACATTACAATATAGTAGGGTCCGTACAACAAAGGACGACTCCCCATAAGAATCCAGCTACAAAATATTAAAACAATTATACATTTAACATATCTATGTGTGTAAACTAAACAGTTGCATAAAACATGATTCACAAAATCCAGACTAAAAATTGGAGAATTTAAGGACAACAGATAATATACAAAAGCAAACCATTAACTTTTTCTAATATTGTTAATGGAACAAGAAACACTGGTATTCTCTTTCAGGATTCAGAGGATGAGCAAACAATTTTATGTGAAATTTTAAATATAAATACATTTAAAAATATTGTTACGGGGGAGCGTGACCAAGCCGCAGCCATGATAGGATGTATAATTATGTAGCTCCGATCTCCATCTGAAGAATCAGAGGTTTATCTCGTTATATTTTTGGCTTCCTATATAATAATTTTGCCTACTTCTCAAGAAGCCAATACTGATCCTGGAGATACTATTCTTGCTACGATTCACTCAAGCAGACGATCCAATCTGGATTACTAAAAAAGGAACGCTGCATCTCACCTCATAGTACCATCTACCCCCCTCTCCTAGTTTGAGGGCTGACCGGGTTGAGTGGTATCTATCTGTTAAATCTAATACGGGGTGAAGCAGACATTAAACTGATAATATCCTATTTATTTATACATGAAGGAGGACTGCTACTCACAGATACATGCACTCTTGGAAGACTTGGAGTATCGGATGGGCTGTAACTATAACAATCTGTCACATATCATAAGAGTAGTAAGAGATAAGGGAAACAATGACAAGCTCAAGATGGTGGACAGTGAGAGTGACAACCCACCACATGAAGCGGCAAATGACAGCAAAATCCTTTCTCATCTCTAGACGAACCTTGAACTTGTGATAAGAGAATTACCAATGATGCAGGGAATTGTCTCCTCCTCTGGAAAGCCCACGATCCTCTGGAATTGACCCAGATCCTACCCCACCGCTTGGTTCTGTGACATGAATGCAGAGTTTGTTTCGTCAGAAACCCGGGTTAGAGCGGCCGGCCACAGGGCACATGATGACACACAGGGGGAATGAAAATCTACTGAGAGCCACACAAGAAGAGTGAAAGCTCTGATACCCATAAAACATGGTTTACATACTGTCCTACAATTCTTGCTGCTGACCAGTGGACTTTCCCTGACCTGCGGTCTTAATGCAATTTGTTTGGCTCCTTCTCCTGCAGTTTGCCCAGCTCAGCTTCATTATCAAAGAGAGGAGTGGGATGACTATATCACCATTAGTAACTGTTTGCTGTGAGGTACCTGGTTACCAACTTGTTGAGGTTCTACTATGTTTGCATATATAGTATACCCTGTTTTATCCTCATGTTGAAATAAAACCATGGTATCTTTGCCTTTTTGTTCTTTTTAATGTGATATTAGTTTCCTGTGTGCCTTTTCTCATGTTTTACCTATCCTATTAATTGTGTTTCAAAGCCTTTATTATTGTCTAGATGGTTACTTGCAGGCATCTAATAGGGAGTTACCCAGACTTACATATGCTAGGCAAGCTTAATTATTTTTACTCATTTAGTTAATAAAATCCCAACTGCTCTGTTTGCTAACTAAATAATATGGGTTTAAGACATTGAGGGGAAAGCATACAGATAGTGGGTTCTAGTGGATAGTAGGCACTTATGTGGTGTGATAATTTGACTAAACTCAAGAAGGCTTTATTCCATACACTACAATCTTTATGTTGTCTCGTAATCTCTATTCTGTGACAACCCTATATTCTAACATTTCCCGCCATCTTACCAGTGCAATGTGTATCTCCCCACCTGATCAAGCCATATTTATATTAACCCTATAACCCCAATCATATGCTACAACACATCAAACTTTCACTCATAGCTCACTATCAATAATTCTAGGTTTTCCTTTTATAATGTTATATATCCCATTACCTTACATGTCTACCCTTTTATCTGACAGTTAGATTTGACCACCTTAGACCGGATAGCTAGTAGGATCTTTCCTCATTATTATTTGTAGGCTTCTATAGGTCCTTCTCCAATCGTTGAAGTTTACACCAAGATTTTGTATACTCACCCTTTGGATTTAACCTCAGGTTATAATTATTATTAATTATCTAGGCCTTTATCTTTTCAACATTAAATAACAGTTGCTAACTCCCTCCCTATATTGCAGAGCGGCTCTAGTCCGCAGATCCCCCCCCATCCAAATCCATCATCAAGGCCCAATAGTGGCCTATACAATTGCCGATTTCCCATACCATTTTTTATTAGCTTTCTCTGGTCCAAGAGTAACCCCCGAGTAGAATAGGGAATCATAACCAATATATAAAAATGAGGTCTCATTTTTAGTTCCTTGAGCTATATTACCCCTTTCATATACTACCACTTCTTATGTTTATATGTACTGTATCCCTAGCTCATGATGTATATTACTTGCTCCTGAGGTCCAAAAATGACTATAATTAGCATATTAGTTCCTCTTTCTATAATATCTCTCATTAGGTTCATAAGTGACCCTGCTAGTCATTAGAGGACTCACAAATAAGAACAGAAGCTTAATATATTTATGTCCAGCATACCTCCGGTTGTTCTGACTATTATTCTCCTATAATATAATTCTTAGGGTTCAACAGAAATGTTACACCCATATATGGGGTAGTTCTATTTCCAATGTAATTTCCAATGTATTGGATGAAGTTGTAATAACATATCTGCATATTGATGTTTCCTAAGACCTTACTGTTGTTATATTTGATAACCTCAATAAAAAATGTATTTTCAAAAAAAATGTCATCAATGTCAAAATAAACCAAGCACTTTCATTCCAAGGAAATGTCTGGATCTGTTCAATCCAATTTTCAGTTCACTTTAGTAAAGACGCTAGACAGCAAAATATAAAAAGAAAAAATATAAATTATTTAATATTCAAACTTCATGTAAATTATCATCAGATAAATTAGTTGTTTTGACAAACCTCTAACATTTAACAACTGGTGAGGCATTAAATAGAGATGAGTTTTTAGAAATATCTTTAATATAACTTTACATAATCCCATATAGGGCCGGATTACGAGTGAAGCGCTAACAGGTATGCATAAGCTATAAGGGGCATATCGTGGGTGTTTTCGCCCGTCTGGTTTTCAGCTCGTATTACAAGTTAAAAGTAAACACGAATGCTTGAGCTCAATCGCAATTTACGTTAGAATGATTACCACAACCTCAGAGCTCTAGTTTACTGTTTTACAAAACAAAAAGGGAAACATTATGAGTGGAGCACAAAATTGAGATTTTGGGAGCTCAAAGATGTGAGGTCTCAGGTGTTAGAAAAATAAAAAGGCAGGCAAAGAAATTTAACATTGAGATACATACATCCACTTGTCTCCACTTGTAATCTGGCCCATATGGTTGTACTTCTAAAATCGTTAAAAAGCATTAATCCTTGCCTAAAATTGTTGTGCTAGTAGAAGAAACAAAAACCTTAAAGAGACATTCCAGTCAAAATTTGAATCCACATGGATGCATTTCCATTTTTTTTTGTAAGATACATGAATATTGCAAATTATACATGTGCAATTTGTTTTGGCCGCATTTCGTTTTCAGACGAATTTTAGCCGATTCGAATGAATCCAAATTTCCGAATCGGCACCATAACTAAAATCCCGAAAAATTCAGAAAATGAATAAATCAGTTTCCGAATTTTCTGATCCATTCTTTATTCATAGTCGGAATTTTTCATTGTTCTAATCTAAACCGCAGTTCCTCGACTTTGCCGACACTAACTAAATCACTAAATAAAGCTATTAACCCCTAAACCACCATTCCCCGACCTTGCCGACACTAACTAAACCTATTAACCCCTAAACCGCAGTTCCCCGATATTGCAGACACTAACTAAACCTTTTAATCCCTAAACCGCCATTCCCCAACATCGCTGACACAAACTAAACCTATTAACCCCTAAACCGCCGTTCCCCGACATCGCCGACACTAACTAAACCTATTAACCCCTAAACCACCTTTCCCAAACATCGCCAACACTAACTAAACCTAGTAACCCTAAACCGCAGTTCCCTGACATCGCTGACCCTAACTAAACCTATTAACCCCTAAACCGCCATTCCCAAACATCACCAACACTAACTAAATCTATTAACCCCTAAACCATCGTTCCCAAACATTGCCATCACTAACTAAACCCATTAACCCTTAAACCACCGTACACCCACATCGCCAACACTAACATTTCACAACGACCAAAAATTAAACTATATTAATCCCTAAACCTAACACCCCCTAACGTTAACATAATTAAAATAGAACTAAATTAAAATTACAATTATTAACTAACTACCTATTTGAAAATAAATACAAACTTACCTGTGAAATAAAAATAAAACCTAAGCTTAAAGGGACACTGAACCCAATTTTTTTCTTTCATGATTCATATAGAGCATGCAATTTTAAGCAACTTTCTAATTTACTCCTATTATCAAATTTTCTTCATTCTCTTGGTATCTTTATTTGAAATGCAAGAATGTAAGTTTAGATGCCGGCCCATTTTTGGTGAACAACCTGGGTTGTCCTTGCTGATTGGACAGCACCAATAAGCAGGGATAGGCAAGGTGTCCGTACACAGACACTGGTGTCTGTGACTGGCCCTTGCAGTGTCCGCCACCAATTTGCAGTGGGAAGAGAGGAGTAGGACAGATGACACAGGAGGCACCACGTTTTGCAGGGTTGGGGTCGCAACCACAGGACGCCGCCTAGTAGTGAGAAAGTGAGTGAAAGAGAGGAAAGAAGCAAGCTGCCTGCAGTGCACCCTGTGTCAGCCACCCGTGAGCCGTGACCCGTCCCAATTCCTTGATCTGTGCGGCAGCGTGGTGCTGGTGTCTGTGTGTAGAAGACTGCCGCCTACTCTGATAAACCTTACCTAACCAAATAGGTAACCAACCATGATGATCAAGACTCTCAATACAAAAAAAAAAAAATTAGAATTTTTAAAACATTTTATACTAATATACCACATTCTATTTTAAACTTGTTTGATTAGATGACTAATTTGTACTTGTGGATCTAGACCAGGGGCAACCAACAAGCAGCCCATTTGACAGCAAAGTGCTGCTCTCCTGACTTATAGAAACATAGAATGTGTCTGCAGATAGGAACCATTCGACCCATCTAGTCTGCCCACTTTTCTGAATATTTGTATTAGTTCCTGGCCTTATCTTATACCTAGCATAGCCTTATGCCTATCCCATTTATTTTTAAATTCCTTCACTGTCCCTACCACTTCTGCTGGATGGCTATTCCACCATGCATCCACTACCCTCTCGGTAAAGAGTGTTTTTTGATGTTTTTAATTTGAAATGTACTTTGGTGTCCTTCACTTAGGTCTGTACTTTGGAAAATGTCCGCCATAGCCTTGGTCCGTGCCTATCCCTGCCAATAAGCAAGTGCTGTCCATGGTTCTTAACCAAAAATGTGCTGGCTCCTTAGCTTAGATGCCTTTTTTTCAAATAAAGATAGCAAGAGAACGAAGAAAAATTGATAATAGAAGTAAATTAGAAAGTTGCTTAAAATTGCATGCTCTATCTGAATCACGAAAGAAAAAAATGTGGGTTCAGTGTCCCTTTAAACTAATAAAACCTAATATTACTAAAAATAAAAAAACCTAAGATTACTAAAAATACAAAAAAACCTAAGATTACTAAAAAAGTAAAACTATAATTACAAAAAATAATAAACACTAAAATTACAAAAATAAAAAAACTACCATAATAAAAAATAAAAAACGAAATTATCCCAAATAATAAAAATGATTCCTTTTCTAATATCCCTTTTTAAAAAAAAAAAAAAAAAACCCTAAAATAAGCAAACCCTAATCTATAATAAACTACCAAGTGCCCTTAAAAGGGCCTTTTGTAAGGAATTGCCCTAGGGTTAACAGCTCTTTTGCAAACAAATAAAAACAAACACCCCCTAACATTACAAACTCCCACACCCCAAACCCACAAAATAAAAAAAAAACCTAACTAAAAAAACCTATTCTACCCATTGCCCTGAAAAGGGGATTTGTATGGGCATTGCCCGTAAAATGGAATTCAGCTCTTTTACTGCCCTTAAAAGGGCATTCAGCTCTTTTTGGGCCCATTAAAATAAAAAAAGCCTATGGGCTCCATGTACTAAGCCGTCAATTCATCCGTCATTTTAGACGCGGATAAACTCGCCGTTACTCGCCGCGGGCAAAATGGTGTCCACTGTCACTATGTACTAATAATCCCCCAATAAATAGACAAGTCTAGCCCGCCGCGAGCAGTGGCGGATTATTGATAAATTTGACGCCTCGCTCGCCGCGACTAAGCTGATGTACTTAACTTTCAGTTGAATTGTCTGGCCAATTATTAACACGTGACATGCAAGGTGTCACGAACATCATAGTAGTCGCGGGAACAGAATTTTGCTCCTATAAAAGTTCAACTTATCTAAACAACTTTATTATTGTTCAAAATTTTTTGAAGAGTGATAACAGAGCGTTATTTTTGTAATATTTATTTACAATTTGGATATGGCTTCATCTGGATCTGATAATATATAAATATTAATATAAAAATAATTATAAAGATTGACAACTATACAATACAAATTTAAAATATAGATTACTCTTTAATTACAGTCGACAAATTTGGCGCAATTTATGTACATGGAAATGAGAGACAAATTAGACGCCAGTTATGCTGTACAATGCTGATATTACTGCCTTTTATATATGTCTAGACTGGCGTCTAGATTGACTTTCCTATTGTTTTGTACCTTGCCCGCCACCTAAAAGGTGGCGAGGCAAAAATAACGAGGTGGGAGCGAAAATTGTAGCGAGCGGACAAATAGATTTTTTAGTACATTCGTTTTTGGCGAGTTGGTGGTCAAATGTGTCTAATTACAGTAAAACATGGAGAGGTAGCGAGGTTTGGCGGATAAGTACGCTCGCAATTTTAAAGATGCGAGTTTTAACATAATTGACGGCTTTGTACATATCAGTTTGCGAGTTTTGACGCGAGATTTGTTGCGGGTAGCTCGCTGACTGCTTAGTACATGGAGCCCCTAATCTTAAAAAAAAAAAAAAACACCCCAAAAAACCTCCATCTCTATCCAATGCAGGACCGGCATCTTCTATCTTCATCCCAGCGGATGCGGAGCGGTCGGTGGATGTGCAGAGGCGGAGGTCCATCAGTGAATGAGAGCTACTTAAATCCTATTGGCTGATTTAAACAGTTTGGGAACAGAGGTTTAAGGGTTCATAGGTTTAGTCAGTGTTGGCGATGTTTGGGAATGGCGGTTTAGGGGTTAATAGGTTTAGTTAGGGTCAGCGATGTCGGGGAACTGCGGTTTAGGGGTTAATAGGTTTAGTTAGTGTTGGCGATGTTTGGGAATGGGGGTTTAGGGGTTAATAGGTTTAGTTAGGGTCAGCAATGTTGGGGAACTGCGGTTTAGGGGTTAATAGGTTTAGTTAGTGTTGGCGATGTTTGGGAACAGCGGTTTAGGGGTTGATAGGTTTAGTTAGTGTTGGCGATGTTTGGGAATGGGGGTTTAGGGGTTAATAGGTTTAGTTAGGGTCAGCGATGTCGGGGAACTGCGGTTTAGGGGTTAATAGGTTTAGTTAGTGTTGGCGATGTTTGGGAATGGGGGTTTAGGGGTTAATAGGTTTAGTTAGGGTCAGCGATGTTGGGGAACTGCGGTTTAGGGGTTAATAGGTTTAGTTAGTGTTGGCGATGTTTGGGAATGGCGGTTTAGGGGTTAATAGGTTTAGTTAGGGTCAGCGATGTCGGGGTTAATAGGTTTAGTTAGTGTTGGCGATGTTTGGGAACAGCGGTTTAGGGGTTGATAGGTTTAGTTAGTGTCGGTGATGTAGAGGAACTGCGGTTTAGGGATTAATAGGTTTATTTAGTGTTGGCGATGTGGGTGGGGCGGCGGTTTAGGTAGTGTAGGCGATGTGGAGGGACGGCGCTTTAGGGGTTAATAGTTTTATTTAGTGTCGGCGATGTGGGTGGCAGCAGCAGTTTAGATAAAAAAAATTCGACAATCGCCGGCATATTAGTTATGTTAAGTTAAATAATTTTTTCGGATCCGTTGCATTTCTAGTGGCTGAAAAATTCAAATCAGCCAATAGGAATGAGTGTTACTTAAATCCTATTGGCTAATTTAAACAGTTTGGGTACAGCGGTTTAGGGGTTAATAGGTTTAGTTAGTGTTGGCGCTTTTTGGGAACAGTGGTTTAGGGGTTAATAAGTTTATATAGTGTTTTAGTTAGTGTTGGCGATGTTTGGGAACAGTGGTTTAGGGGTTAATAGGTTTAGTTAGTGTCGGCAATGTCGGGGAATGGTGGTTTAGGGGTTAATAGGTTTAGTTAGTGTTGGTGATGTTGGGGAACGGCGGTTTAGGAGTTAATAGGTTTATTTAGTGTCGGCGATGTGGGTGGGGCGGCGGTTTAGGGGTTAATAGGTTTAGGTAGTGTAGGCGATGTGGAGGGACGGTGCTTTAGGGGTTAATAGTTTTATTTAGTGTCGGCGATGTGGGTGGCGGCAGCAGTTTTAGATAATTTTATGTTAAGTTAATTAATTTTTTCGGATCCTTTCATTTTTTCGGATCCATTCTTTATTCAAATGCAAAAAAACGATTTTACTTAACATAACTAATTTGCCGAAACAATTTTTTTTTTTTAAACTTAACTAAACTAATTTGCAGAAACAAACACCTAGATTACGAGTTTGGCATTATGAGTGAAAAAGCAGCGTTATGGCCCATAACGCTTAATTTTCCCTAACGTTGCTATTACAAGTCTTGTCGGTATAGGTGTACCACACACCTTTTAGCGGGTCACGCAACGTCAGTACCGCACTTTTAAAAATGTCCTTTTTCAATGGGACTCCCATAGCGCCGGTATTACGAGTTTGCTTGGGAGGCTAAAAAGTGAGCGGTACACCCTATACCGACAAGATTCGTATCGCCATCTGAAAGTCAGTAGTTATGAGTTTTACGTTACAAAGCTGTAACATAAAACTCATAACTAAAGTGTTACAAAGTACACTAACACCCATAATCTACCTATTAACCCCTAAACCGAGTCTCTCCCACATTGCAAACACTGTAATATACTTATTAACCCCTAATTTGCCACTCCGGACATCGCCGCCACTATTAAAAATTTGTAATCCCCTATTCCTCTGCTCCCCAACAACGTTGCCACTATAATAAATCTATTAACCCCTAAACCACCGCCCTCCCTCATCGCAAACACTATTTAAATATTATTAACCCCTATTCTGCCGTCCGCCCACACTGCCACTATAATAAAACTATTAACCCCTAAACCTAATGACCCCCTAACTTTATATTAAATTACAATATCCCTATCTTAAATTAAATTCAAACTTACCTGTCAAATTACAAAAATTTATTTTAAACTAACAATTAAACTAATATAATTATCAAACTACCAATTAAAGAAATCTAAACTACACATTAAAAAAATCCTAACACTACTCTAAAAATTACAAAGTAACTAATCACAAAAAATAAAAAAATAAAAAAATTATGAAAAATAAGAAACAAATTATCAAAAATAAAAACGAATTACAACTAATCTAACAGCCCTATCAAAATAAAAAAGCCCCCCAAAATAAAAAAAAACCCTAGCCTACAATAAACTACCAATAGCCCTTAAAAGGGCCTTTTGTGGGGCATTGCCCCAAAGATTCCAGCTCTTTTACCTGTAAGAAAAATACAAACACCTCCCAACAGTAAAACCCACCACCCCCACAACCAACCCCCCCAAATAAAATAACTATGTAAAATAACCTAAGCTAACCATTGCCCTGAAAAGGGCATTTGTATGGGCATTGTGTCACACTCACTAGAATAATATCAACTCCAGTGAATAAATGTCCTCTGGTCACTGGAATAGGTAGAAACACCTCCAGGAAGTCTAATTTGTTGTATTTTCATCCCTACATATACCCTTTCTGCTTCCTGCCTCAGCTCTGTTTCTATTTGCAGAATGTTTTGTCTGATATAGAAACTGCACATACTAAGTAAGCCCATTAGTGCTGATTCTGCCAAATTCTACTGAAAACAAATATGTGCTCTGGGACATGAGCATTGATGTAATTCCAATATTCTGCTGTTTAGGGGTTAATAGCTTTATTTACGGCTAGATTTAGAGTTTTGTCGGTAACGACCCGCGTAGCTAACGCCGGCTTTTTTCTGGCCGCACCTTTAAAATAACTCTGGTATTGAGAGTCCATAGAATGTCAGCGTTAGGCTCCAAAAAAGGAGCGTAGAGCATATTTAAAGCAACTTCAACTCTCGATACCAGAGTTGCTTACGGACGCGGCCAGCCTCAAAAACGTGCTCGTGCACGATTCCCCCATAGGAAACAATGGGGCTGTTTGAGCTGGAAAAAAACCTAACACCTGCAAAAAATCCGCGTTCAGCTCCTAACGCAGCCACATTGTTTGCTATGGGGAAACACTTCCTACGACTGCACCTAACACTCTAACATGTACCCGAGTCTAAACACCCCTAACCTTACACTTATTAACCCCTAATCTGCCGCCCCCGCTATCGCTGACCCCTGCATATTATTTTTAACCCCTAATCTGCCGCTCCGTAAACCGCCGCTACTTACATTATCCCTATGTACCCCTAATCTGCTGCCCTAACATCACCGACCCCTATATTATATTTATTAACCCCTAATCTGCCCCCCACAACGTCGCCTCCACCTGCCTACACTTATTAACCCCTAATCTGCCGACCGGACCGCACCGCTATTATTATAAAGTTATTAACCGCTAATCCGCCTCAATAACCCTATAATAAATAGTATTAACCCCTAATCTGCCCTCCCTAACATCGCCGACACCTAACTTCAATTATTAACCCCTAATCTGCCGACTGGAGCTCACCGCTATTCTAATAAATGTATTAACCCCTAAAGCTAAGTCTAACCCTAACACTAACACCCCCCTAAATTAAATATAATTTTAATCTAACGAAATTAATTTAATCTTATTAAATAAATTATTCCTATTTAAAGCTAAATACTTACCTGTAAAATAAATCCTAATATAGCTACAACATAAATTATAATTATATTATAGCTATTTTAGGATTAATATTTATTTTACAGGTAACTTTGTATTTATTTTAACCAGGTACAATAGCTATTAAATAGTTAAGAACTATTTAATAGCTAAAATAGTTAAAATAATTACAAATTTACCTGTAAAATAAATCCTAACCTAAGTTACAATTAAACCTAACACTACACTATCAATAAATAAATTAAATACAATTCCTACAAATAAATACAATTAAATAAACTAGCTAAAGTACAAAAAATAAAAAAGAACTAAGTTACAAAAAATAAAAAAATATTTACAAACATAAGAAAAATATTACAACAATTTTAAACTAATTACACCTACTCTAAGCCCCCTAATAAAACAACAAAGCCCCCCAAAATAAAAAATGCCCTACCCTATTCTAAATTACTAAAGTTCAAAGCTCTTTTACCTTAACAGCCCTGAACAGGGCCCTTTGCGGGGCATGCCCCAAGAAGTTCAGCTCTTTTGCCTGATTGGATCAGCCAATCGGATTGAACTTGATTCTGATTGGCTGATTCCATCAGCCAATCAGAATATTCCTACCTTAATTCCGATTGGCTGATAGAATCCTATCAGCCAATCGGAATTCGAGGGACGCCATCTTGGATGACGTCATTTAAAGGAACCGTCATTCGTCGTCTAGTCGTCGGTTGAAGAAGATGGGTCCGCGGTGGAGTTCTTCAAGATGGAGCCGGTCCTCATCGGATGAAGATAGAAGATGCCGCTTGGAAGATGATGGTTGCCGGTCCGGATCTACTCTTCTTCCCGGATAGGATGAAGACTTTGGAGCCTCTTCTGGACTTCTTCAGCCGTCGGATGATGGATGTCTAGCCCCCGCTTGGGCTTAGATGAAGATTTTGGAGCCAGGACTGATCGGTGATACCCGGTGAGGTGAAGATAAGGTAGGAAGATCTTCAGGGGCTTAGTGTTAGGTTTATTTAAGGGGGGTTTGGGTTAGATTAGGGGTATGTGGGTGGTGGGTTGTAATGTTGGGGGGGGGTATTGTATGTTTTTTTTTACAGGCAAAAGAGCTGAACTTTAGTTCAGGGCTGGTAAGGTAAAAGAGCTTTGAACTTTAGTAATCTAGAATAGGGTAGGGCATTTTTTTATTTTGGGGGTCTTTGTTATTTTATTAGGGGGCTTAGAGTAGGTGTAATTAGTTTAAAATTTTTGTAATATTTTTTTTATGTTTGTAAATATTTTTTATTTTTTGTAACTTAGTTCTTTTTTATTTTTTTGTACTTTAGTTAGTTTATTTCATTGTAGTTATTTGTAGGTATTGTATTTAATTAATTTATTGATAGTGTAGTGTTAGGTTTAATTGTAGGTAATTGTAGGTATTTTATTTAATTAATTTATTGATAGTGTAGTGTTAGGTTTAATTGTAACTTAGGTTAGGATTTATTTTACAGGTAATTTTGTAATTATTTTAACTATTTTAGCTATTAAATAGTTCTTAACTATTTAATAGCTATTGTACCTGGTTAAAATAAATACAAAGTTACATGTAAAATAAATATTAATCCTAAAATAGCTATAATATCATTATAATTTATATTGTAGCTATATTAGGATTTATTTTACAGGTAAGTATTTAGCTTTAAATAGGAATAATTTATTTAATAAGAGTTAATTAATTTCGTTAGATTTAAATTATATTTAACTTAGGGGGTGTTAGTGTTAGGGTTAGACTTAGCTTTAGGGGTTAATACATTTATTAGAATAGCGGCGAGATTCGGTTGACAGATTAGGGGTTAATAATTGAAGTTAGGTGTCGGCGATGTTAGGGAGGGCAGGTTAGGGGTTAATAAATATAATATAGGGGTCGGCGGTGTTAGGGGCAGCAGATTAGGGGTACATAGCTATAATGTAGGTGGCGGCTCTTTGCGGTCAGCAGATTAGGGGTTAATTATTGTAGGTAGGTGGCTGCGATGTTGTGGGGGGCAGGTTAGGGGTTAATAAATATTATATAGGGGTCGGCGATGTTAGGGCAGCAGATTAGGGGTACATAGCTACAATGTAGCTGGCGGCGGCATGCAGACGGCAGATTAGGGGTTAATAAGTGTAGGTAGCTGGCGGCGACGTTGTGGGGGGCATATTAGGGGTTAGGGGCAGCAGATTAGGGGTACATAAGGATAACGTAGGTGGCGGTCGGCAGATTAGGGGTTAAAAAAATTTAATCGAGTTGCGGCGATGTGGGGGGACCTCGGTTTAGGGGTACATAGGTAGTTTATGGGTGTTAGTGTACTTTAGAGTACAGTAGTTAAGAGCTTTATGAACCGGCGTTAGCCCAGAAAGCTCTTAACTACTGACTTTTTTCTGCGGCTGGAATTTTGTCATTAGATTTCTAACGCTCACTTCAGACACGACTCTAAATACCGGAGTTAGAAAAATCCCATTGAAAAGATAGGATACGCAATTGACGTAAGGGGATCTGCGGTATGGAAAAGTCGCGGCTGAAAAGTGAGCGTTAGACCCTTTTTTGACTGACTCCAAATACCGGAGGTAGCCTAAAACCAGCGTTAGGAGCCTCTAACGCTGGTTTTTACGGCTACCGCCAAACTCCAAATCTAGGCCTTAGTGTTTTAATTAGTGTCGGCGATGTCGGGGAACAGCGGTTTTAGGGTTAATAGCTTTATTTAGTATCGGTGATGTTCGGGAACTGTGGTTTAGATTAGAACAATGAAATATATGAATAAAGAATGGATCAGAAAATTCTGAAACTGATTTATTAGTCCTCGGAATTTTCGTTATGTGCCGATTCGGAAATTCAGATTAATCCGAATCTCTGAATCAGCCAAAATTCGTCCGAAAACTAAATTTGGACAAAAATGAATTGCACATTGTCAGGGTGCCAGGAATCACTCTGAGGCGAGAAGTGCAAAAATAATCACACCTTTATTAATAACAAAAAATAATAAAAAGTCCACAAGTCAAATAACAAGCCAGGAGTCAAAGCCAGAGCTGGTAGTCAGACAAGCCGAGTCAGGAGCCAAAGTGAATAGTCAGACGAGACGAGTCAGGAGCCAAAGCGAGTAGTCAAACAAGCCGGAATCAGGAACAAGGAGAACAGCAGAGTCAGGAACAAGCCAGGGATCAGGAACCAGGAGGGACGTCAGACAGCCAGGTAATTCACAGGAATTGGAACACAGGAACTCGCAAACAGGTCTGAGACAACGCAAGGGCAAAGCATACTGAACAGAGGCCCTTTAAATAATAAGTGATGACATCACAATTCAGAGACTGCAACCTGTCTCACACGGATGATGTACACCAGTCTGGCCATAAAAGGGCGTACAGGAAATGAGCTGCATCACACACTATGCACCAGAGTCAGCAAGAGAGGTGAGTAAAATGGCTGCAAGCAGCACATGGCAAACAAAGCAGGGAAAAAACACTGACAGTACCCTCCCCTCAATGGCCCCTCCCCCGCAGGAGGACAAAAGGCTTATTGGGGAAACTGGCATGGAAGGCACGGAGGAGGGTGGGAGCATGAACATCAGAGGAGGGAACCCATGAATGCTCCTCCGGACCGTAGCACCTTCAGTGAACCAAATACTGTACGCGACCCCTGGACATACGAGAGTCAATAATGCTACTGACCTCATATTCTTCATTATTGTCAACAAAGATACGAAGGGGACAAGGCAACACAGTGGTAAACTGATTACAAACCAATGGTTTCAAGAGGGAGACATGAAAAACATTGGAGATGCGCATTGCAGGAGGAAGGTCAAGAGTGTAGGCCACAGGATTGACCTGTCGTAGTATTCGAAAAGGACCAACATAACGAGGAGCCAGTTTATTGGAAGGCACACAAAGGTTCAAGTTGCTGGAGGACAGCCAAACCCTCTCACCAACCTGGTAGGAAGGCGCGGGCCTGGAACTTTTGGCGCTGCATAGAACGATGAAGGCAATACTGAATCGGCACCCACGTGGAACGGAGTTGGCAGAGATGCTCCTCCAAAGCCAGAATACCCTGAGACATGCATGAATCGGGCAACAAGGATGGTTGAAACCCATAATTCGCCATGAACTGTGATAACTTGGAGGAAGCATTAATAGCACTTTTTCGAGCAAACTCTGCCCAAGGTAACAGTTCAGACCAATTATTGTGGTGATCTGAGACATAGCAATGGAGGAACTGTTCCAGAGCTTGATTAGACTGTTCCACAGCCCCATTGGATTGAGGGTGATATGCAGAGGAGAAGGAAAGCTGGATCCCCATTTGAGCACAAAAGGAACGCCAAAATCTGGAGACAAACTGGATACCCCAGTCCGACACTATCTTCTTGGGTAACCCATGTAAATGGAAGACCTTTCCGGGCAAAAATTTAAGCAAGCTCCTGAGTGGTAGGCAGCTTCTTCAAGGGAATGCAATGTGACATTTTAGAAAAACGGTCCACCACCATAAGGATAACAGTATTGCCATTGGAAACAGGGAGCTTGACAATGAAGTCTATGGAAAGATGTGTCCAAGGACGATCACCATTAGCAATAGGTTGAAGAAGACCCACAGGAAGACGTCGAGGAGTCTTATTCTGTGCACAAACTGAGCAGGAGGCAACATACACAGCAACATCAGAATGAAGACCTGGCCACCAGAATTGTCGAGTGACAGACTAAATAATTTGGTTCTTGCTTGGGTGACCTGCGGCTTTAGGATAGTGGTAAGTGTGCAAAAGTTTAGTTTAAAGATTCTCAGGAACAAAACACTTACCACTAGGTTTCTCAGGAGGTGCATTGGTTTTTGCAGCAAGGATCTTCTCCCCCAAGGCAGAAGTCAAATTAGTACGTATGTTAGCAAAAATATGGTCAGGAGGTATAACTGGAGTAGGTACAGACTACTCCTTGGACAGAGGCGAAAATTGTTGAGAGAGGGCAACAGCCCTAACATTCTTACTACCAGGCAGGTAGAAGACCACATAATTAAACCGAGACAAAAATAGCGTCCATCTGGCCTGTCGGGGCGACAAACGTTTTGCTTCAGATAGATAAGTTAAATTATTGTGGTCAGTAAGAATGAGCACTGGTACGCTAGTACCCTCGAGAAGATGCCTCCATTCCTTGAGTGCCAAAATTATGGCCAGTAATTCCCTGTCGCCAATTTCATAATTGCACTCCGCTGGAGACAATTTGTTAGAGAAGAAACCACACGGATGCAAAGAACTGTCATGCATAGGATGTTGAGACAAGAGGGCACCTACTCCAGTCTCAGACGCATCAGCCTCAAGAACGAAAGGCAGGGCAGGGTTAGGATGAGCCAGAACTGGAGCGGCAGCAAAGGCAGTCTTAAGACTATCAAAGGCCTTAATGGCAATATGTGACAAAAGGAGTGGATCATTCTCTTTACGGGTCATGTCTGTGATAGGTTTGACCAAAGAATAAAAGTTTTTAATAAACTTTCTATAGTAACTCTTTGACCGCCTCAAGGGAGCTACAGTCTTTTCTAAACTTGATTTGAGAGGTGCGTACAATCTCGTTAGGATCAAGGAGGGTCACGAATGAAAAACAGCATTTAACACCAGGAGCGGGCATTATGAGTATCTTGTAATGCCCTTTGGCCTATGTAATGCTCCCTTCCTCTTCTGGCCATAAAAGGGCATGCAGGAAATGAGCAGCATCACACACTATGCACCAGAGTCAGCAAAAGAGGTGAGTAAAATGGCTGCCAGCAGCACATGGCAAACAAAGCAGGGAAAAAACCCTGACACACAGGTCTAACAAAAACATTCCCAGATGGGCTGTATAAATGAATCATCTACAAAACATTTATGCAAAGAAAAATATAGTGTACAATGTCCCTTTAAGGGGCAAACAAGACCAACTAGTCAGACCCTGGCAATGGTAGAAGCTGTTTGGGTATACAAACTTGCTATTTGACAAAAATAAATAAATAACTTAACTCAAGCCAAGAATCTTAAAACCAGAATACTGAGCCTGTAATAAGAAGAAAAACTGCAAACCAAACACAAAAAGAGGGGATGGGAAGGGAAGAACATTCAAAATGGTGAGTGTGAAAACTGCCTAGTGACAGAACACACTACCTACAGCTGGTCTACCTGCAAAAACAACCAATGGGATTGTGGGAGAAACATGCATGACAATAAGCTTCTCCTCAGTGGACTGTAAATTTTATATGCTGACACTGGTGCTCCCTTCCTCTTCTACACTGTACTTTGTTATGTGAAATCACAGAACTCAGTGAGCACGAACACTGCACTTACTAACCCATAAGACCACTTGATGGAGAGAGAAAATTGATGCTGTGTTGTGCATAGGGATTAAAAGTGCATATACAGCGCCAGCATCCATTACACCCATCTTGATTGGTCCCTATAGGCTATTTAAGCCATACTTTTACCAGCAGTAGACATCTTGAGAAAGGCCCAGCTTTGGGGCTGAAATGCGTTGATGTACATTGTTATAAGTAGTCACTGCTCGAGTTTACATATAGGGTAAGCCTATTTTCAATAAAGTTTATATTCATATTAGCGTTATTGCACTATGTGATTTTTGTTTTTCACAGGTACTGCAATTTTTGGATCCTATTGGATTTCTTATTCACTTTTTTTACTTGATTCACTTTTCTCCAATTTTTATTTTATTTTTTTTATTTTTATTTTTATCATATATATTTTTGGTAACCATTTTTATTTTTATTTTTGATTTCTTGGATACCCCATCATACACAAAGGATTAATTGGATTCACAAGAGCACCGGATCTGTTACACAGGACATTTGTTAAGGATATCATCACTCATTAAGACTTTTTATATCATTTGTGACTTTTAATACACATTTTTTTGTGTTTATATGTTTTGGTATTCCCCTCTCTCCTGAGGGGCACTTACTCTATTGTTTTTAACTATTTTTTAATTGTTTTAAATCTAATTGTTATATGTACATAGGGTACCCTAGTTTATGTGAATGCAATATATTAATTTTTAACATTCTGTTGTTCTAATACTTTAGCCTATAGCTGGCGCTCCCTCCTTCTGTATTTATATTGTGCATAGGGTTGCCACCTGCCCTAGTATCACCTGGACAGCCCCGGAGTCAGGAAGAATGTCCCGTGTCCTGGGTCATCCTCTGAATGTCCCGGACTCCTACATATGGTGCCTTGGTCTGCCACCTGGCCTGTATTTTACCTTCTCAGCCAGTAAAATACAGCCCAGGGGAGGAAGAGGTGATGTGAGTGTGAGTCGGGGTGGAGTGGGTGGGCCAGCTCCAGGGCACACGTTACTGTCACAGCAGCAGCAGGAATTGGGCTTGGTTTAAGCCGCGTCCTCCTGGGTCCTACAGCCTGCTGGCTACACGCAGCATGCCGCACACTACTACTGCTGCCTTTTCTCAGGTCTTATCTGCAGGCTGCGGAAAGCAGGCAATGCATGTGGATAGCAGAGCATGTGCTGCCTCAGTGCTGAACTCCCAGGACGATGCCGCTGCCGCACACAGTGACACACACTGTGGCTATAATAAGGTGAAAGGCACCTCTGACATACCTAGGGCTTATTATTATTATCAGGTATTTGTAGAGCGCCAACAGGTTCCGCAGCGCGTATATATATATATATATATATATATATAAATATATATTATTACACTGTGTGCAGAATTATTAGGCAAATGAGTATTTTGACCACATCATCCTCTTTATGCATGTTGTCTTACTCCAAGCTGTATAGGCTCGAAAGCCTGCTACCAATTAAGCATATTAGGTGATGTGAATCTCTGTAATGAGAAGGGGTGTGGTCTAATGACATCAACACCCTATATCAGGTGCGCATAATTATTAGGCAACTTCCTTTCCTTTGGCAAAATGGGTCAAAAGAAGGACTTGACAGGCTCAGAAAAGTCAAAAATAGTGAGATATCTTGCAGAGGGATGCAGCACTCTTAAAATTGCAAAGCTTCTGAAGCGTGATCATCGAACAATCAAGCGTTTCATTCAAAATAGTCAACAGGGACGCAAGAAGCGTGTGGAAAAACCAAGGCGCAAAATAACTGACCATGAACTGAGAAAAGTCAAGCGTGCAGCTGCCAAGATGCCACTTGCCACCAGTTTGGCCATATTTCAGAGCTGCAACATCACTGGAGTGCCCAAAAGCACAAGGTGTGCAATACTCAGAGACATGGCCAAGGTAAGAAAGGCTGAAAGACGACCACCACTGAACAAGACACACAAGCTGAAACGTCAAGACTGGGCCAAGAAATATCTCAAGACTGATTTTTCTAAGGTTTTATGGACTGATGAAATGAGAGTGAGTCTTGATGGGCCAGATGGATGGGCCCGTGGCTGGATTGGTAAAGGGCAGAGTGCTCCAGTCCGACTCAGACGCCAGCAAGGTGGAGGTGGAGTACTGGTTTGGGCTGGTATCATCAAAGATGAGCTTGTGGGGCCTTTTCGGGTTGAGGATGGAGTCAAGCTCAACTCCCAGTCCTACTGCCAGTTTCTGGAAGACACCTTCTTCAAGCAGTGGTACAGGAAGAAGTCTGCATCCTTCACGAAAAACATGATTTTCATGCAGGACAATGCTCCATCACACGCGTCCATGTACTCCACAGCGTGGCTGGCAAGAAAGGGTATAAAAGATGAAAATCTAATGACATGGCCTCCTTGTTCACCTGATCTGAACCCCATTGAGAACCTGTGGTCCATCATCAAATGTGAGATTTACAAGGAGGGAAAAAAGTACACCTCTCTGAACAGTGTCTGGGAGGCTATGGTTGCTGCTGCATGCAATGTTGATGGTGAACAGATCAAAACACTGACAGAATCCATGGATGGCAGGCTTTTGAGTGTCCTTGCAAAGAAAGGTAGCTATATTGGTCACTGATTTGTTTTTGTTTTGTTTTTGAATGTCAGAAATGTATATTTGTGAATGTTGAGATGTTATATTGGTTTCACTGGTAAAAATAAATAATTGAAATGGGTATATATTTGTTTTTTGTTAAGTTGCCTAATAATTATGCACAGTAATAGTCACCTGCACACACAGATATCCCCCTAAAATAGCTATAACTAAAAACAAGCTAAAAACTACTTCCAAAACTATTCAGCTTTGCTATTAATTAGTTTTTTGGGTTCATTGAGAACATGGTTGTTGTTCAATAATAAAATTAATCCTAAAAAATACAACTTGCCTAATAATTCTGCACTCCCTGTATATATATATATATATATATATATATATATATATATATATATATATATATATATAAAAATATAAACATTTGATTTCATATTGAATTTGAGCCCACAAGAAGCCATGCCCTGAGATACACCCTCTCCCCCACCAATTAGAAAGTGTCCAGGCATCTTCTGGGCAAAAGGTGGCAACCCTAGTTGTGCATGTACATGAGGAATTAAAGGGTGCATAGAGAGGCTTTTATAATTAAAATATACTAGATTTGTGGAGAGTTAATTTTAAAGGGACAGTCTAGTCAAAATAAATCTTTCATGATTCAGATAAACTTTCCAATTTACTTTTATCATCAAATTTGTTGAAAGCTAAACCTAGTTAGGCTCATAAACTGATTTCTAAGTCATTATCTTAGTGAATTTTGACAGTTTTTGACAGTTAGACAATGATAGTTCATGTGTGAAATATAGATAACATTGTGCTCACTCTCGTGGAGGTATTTAAGAATCATCACTGATAAAATGTGAGTCCGTCAAAAGTACTGAGATAAGGGGGCAGTCTGCAGAGGCTTAGATACAAGGTAATAACAGAGATAACAAGTGTATTCATATAACAGTGTGGGCTACGCAAAATTGGGGAAGGATAAATAAGTAAATTTATGCTTACCTGATAAATTAATTTCTTCTATGGTACGACGAGTCCACGGATTCCTCCTTTACTTGTGGGATATTATCCTCCTGCTAACAGGAAGTGGCAAAGAGCACCACAGCAGAGCTGTCTATATAGCTCCTGTATATAGCTCCTCCCTTAGCTCCACCCCCCAGTCATTCGACCAAAGGTATAGGAAGGAAAAGGAGAAACTACAAGGTGCAGAGGTGACTGAAGTGTAAATAAAAAAAAATATAATCTGTCTTAAAATGACAGAGCAGGCCGTGGACTCGTCTTACCATAGAAGAAATTAATTTATCAGGTAAGCATAAATTTACTTTTCTTCTATAAAGGTAAGACAAGACCACGGATTCATCCTTTAATTGTGGGATACAATACTAAAGCTACAGTTAACGGATGAACGGGAGGGACAAGACAAATGGTTAAACAGAAGGCACCACTGCTTGAAGAACTTTTCTCCCAAAAATAGCCCCGAAGAAGCAAAGGTATCAAATTTGTAAAATTTGGAAAACGTATGAAGCAAAGACCAAGTCGCAGCCTTACAAATCTGTTCAACAAAAGCATAATTTTTAAAAGCCCATGTGGAAGCCACCGCTCTAGTAGAGTGAGCTGTAATTCTTTCAGGAGGCTGCTGTCCAGCAGTCTCGTATGCCAAACGGATGATGCTTTTCAGCCAAAAGGCAAGAGAGGTTGCCGTAGCTTTTTGACCTCTACGTTATCCAAAATAGACAACAAACAAAGAAAATGTTTGACGGAAATCTTTGGTTGCTTGCAAGTAAAACTTCAAAGCACGAACTATGTCCAAGTTGTGCAATAGACGCTCCTTCTTGGAGGAAGGATTAGGACACAGAGAGAACGAACAACAATTTCCTGATTAATATTCTTATTAGTAACAACCATAGGAAGGATTCCAGGTTTGGTACGCAAAACCACCTTATCAGCATGGAAAACAAGATAAGGCGAGTCACATTGCAATGCAGATAGTTCAGAAACTCTTCGAGCTGAAGAGATAGCAACTAAAAACAGAACTTTCCAAGATAGAAGCTTAATATCTATGGAATGCATAGGTTCAAATGGAACCCCCTGAAGAACCTTAAGAACTAAACTCAAACTCCATGGCGGAGCAACAGGTTTAAACACAGGCTTGATTTTAACTAAAGCCTGACAGAACGACTAAACGTCTGGAACATCTGCCAGACGTTTGTGCAGTAGAATTGATAAAGCAGATATCTGTCCCTTTAAGAAACTAGCTGATAGCCCCTTCTCCAATCCTTCTTGGAGAAAGGACAAAATCCTAGGAATCCTGATCTTACTCCATGAGTAGCCTTTGGATTCGCACCAATAAAGATATTTACGCCATATCTTATGATAAATTTTCCTGGTGACAGGCTTTCGAGCCTGAATCAAGGTATCTATGACCGACTCAGAGAACCCCCACTTGGATAAGATCAAGCGTTCAATCTCCAAGCAGTCAGTCACAGAGAAACTAGATTTAGATGCTGGAACGGACTTTGAATTAGAAGGTACTGTCTCAGTGGCAGAGTCCATGGTGGAAGAGATGACATGTCCACCAGGTCTGCATACCAAGTCCTGCGTGGCCACGCAGGTGCTATCAAAATCACTGAAGCTCTCTCCTGTTTGATTCTGGCAATCAAACGAGGAAGGAGAGGAAATGGTGGAAACACATAAGCCTGGTTGAATGAACAAGGTACTGCTAGAGCATCTATCAGTACTGCCTGAGGATCCCTTGACCTGGCCCCATATCAAGGAAGTTTGGCATTCTGACGAGACACCATCAGATCCAATTCTGGTGTGCCCCATTGCTGAATCAATTGAGCAAACACCTCCGGATGGAGTTCCACTCCCCCGGATGAAAAGTCTGACGACTTAGAAAATCCGCTTCCCAGTTCTCCCCTCCTGGGATATAGATTGCTGATAGATGGCAAGAGTGAGTCTCTGCCCATTGAATTATTTTGGTAACCTCTATCATCGCTAGATAACTCTTTGTTCCCTCCTGATGATTGATATATGCTACAGTCGTGAAATTGTCCGACTGGAATCTTATGAATCTGGCCGACACCAGCTGAGGCCACGACTGAAGCACGTTGAATATCGCTCTCAGTTCTAGAATATTTATCGGGAGGAGAGCCTCCTCCTGAGTCCACAATCCCTGTGCTTTTAGGGAATTCCAAACTGCACCCCAGCCCAATAGGCTGGCGTCCATCATCACTATGACCCACGCTGGCCTGCGGAAACACATTCCCTTGGACAGATGATCCTGTGACAACCACCAAAGAAGAGAGTCTCTGGTCTCTTGGTCCAGATGTATCTGAGGAGATAAATCTGCATAATCCCCATTCCACTTTTTGAGCATGCAAAGTTGAAGTGGTCTGAGATGCAAGCGAGCAAACGGAACTATGTCCATTGCCGCTACCATTAAGCCGATTACCTCCATACACTGAGCCACTGACGGGCGAGGAATGGAATAAAGAGCTCGGCAGATGGATACAATTTTTGATTTCCTGACCTCCGTCAGAAAAATGTACATGTCCACCGAATCTATCAGAGTTCCCAGGAAAGGAACTCTTGTGAGAGGGATAAGTGAACTCTTTTGTACGTTCACCTTCCACCCGTGAGATCTTAGAAAAGCCACCACGATGTCCGTGTGAGACTTGGCTAGTTGGAAAGTTGACGCCTGGATTAAGATATCATCCAGATAAGGCGCCTCAGCTATGCCCCGCAGCCTTAGAACCGCTAGAAGGGACCCTAGCACCTTTGTGAAAATTCTGGGAGCTGTGGCCAACCCGAAGGTAAGAGCCACAAACTGGTAATGCTTGTCCAGAAAGGCGAACCTGAGGAACTGGTGATGATCTTTGTGGATAGGAATGGGTAGATACGCATCCTTTAAGTCCACGGTGGTCATATATTGACCCTCCTGGATCATTGGCAAAATAGTCTGAATGGTCTCCATCTTGAAGGATGGGACTCTGAGGAATTTGTTTAGGATCTTGAGATCCAAAATTGGTCTGAAGGTTCCCTCTTTTTTGGAAACCACAAACAGATTGGAGTAGAACCCTTGCCCCTGTTCTGTTTTTGGAACTGGGCAGATCACTCCCATGGTATATAGGTCTTCTAAACAGCGTAAGAACTCCTCTCTTTTTGTCTGGTTTACAGACAATTGAGAAAGATGGAATCTCCCCCTTGGGGGAGAATCTTTGAAATCTAGAAGATACCCCTGGGTTACTATTTCTAAAGCCCAGGAGTCCTGAACATCTCTTGCCCAAGCCTGAGCGAAGAGAGAAAGTCTGCCCCCTACTAGATCCGGTCCCGGATCGGGGACTACCCCTTCAGGCTGTCTTGGTGGCAGCAGCGAGCTTCTTGGCCTGTTTACCCTTGTTCCAAGTCTGGTTAGGTCTCCAGACTGATTTGGATTGAGCAAAATTCCCCTCTTGCTTTGCGGCAGGGGAAGAGGTAGAGGGACCACCTTTGAAGTTCCTCATCTTATTCGTCTTATCCTGAGGAAGGGCATGGCCTTTCCCTCCAGTGATGTCTGAAATGATATCTTTCAGTTCAGGCCCGAATAGGGTCTTACCCTTGAAAGGGATGGCTAAAAGCTTAGCTTTCGATGACACATCAGCAGACCAGAGCTTAAGCCATAACGCTCTACTCGCTAAAATGGCAAAACCTGAATTTTTCACAGCTAATTTAGCCAATTGAAAAGCGGCGTCTGTAATGAAAGAATTAGCTAGCTTGAGAGCCCTAATTCTATCCAGAATATCATCTAATGGGGTCTCAACCTGAAGAGCCTCTTCCAGAGCCTTGAACCAAAAGGACGCTGCAGTAGTTACAGGAACAATGCACGCTATAGGTTGGAGAAGAAAACCTTGGTGAACAAATATTTTCTTCAGAAGACCCTCTAATTTTTTATCCATAGGATCTTTGAAAGCACAACTGTCCTCGATAGGTATAGTTGTACACTTAGCCAGGGTAGAAATAGCTCCCTCCACCTTAGGGACCATCTGCCACGAGTCCCGCACGGCGTCAGATATGGGAAACATTTTCTACGGAGGGGGAGCGAACGGAATACCTGGTCTATCCCACTCCTTAGTAACAACCTCTAGGAATCTGTCCATTTTACACAATTTCTCTGGAACTACAATAGGATCACAATCATCCAGAGTCGCTAAAACCTCCCTGAGCAATAAGCGGAGGTGTTCTAATTTAAATTTAAAAGCCGTCATATCGGAATCTGTCTGAGGGAACATATTTCCTGAATCAGAATCTCTCCCTCAGCCAGCAAATCCCTCACTTCATAATCAGACCTACTGCGCTTCCCCTGCAACCCAGGCAGCTTAGATAAAACCTCTGTGAGGGTAGTATTCATAACTGTTGCCATATCTTGCAGGGTGAAAGAATTAGACGCACTAGAAGTACTTGGCGTTGCTTTTGCGGGCGTTAACGGTTGTGACACTTGGGGAGAATTAGATGGCAAAACCTGATTCTCTTCTGACTGAGAATCATCCTGCGACATATTTTAGCTACTAAAAGTATGTTCTTTACAATTTATTGACCTTTCAGTGCATGAGGGACACATTCTAAGTGGAGGTTCCACAATGGCTTCTAAACATATTGAACATTGACTTTCCTCAATGTCAGACATGTTGAACAGGCTAGTAATGACTACAAACAAGCATGAAAACACTTTATTTAGTGGAAAAAATAACAATCTTAAAAAACGGTACTGCGCCTTTAAGAGAAAAAAAAAAGCATACACGTTCTGCAAAACAGCCTAAACATGCACCAAATTTTTCAAAATGTTGCATGTAGACACAATATAGGTAGTTAAGATTGCACAACAAACATTTTTAACAATTAACCCCTTAATTTGCAAACCGGATCGAAAATAGGCCCATATCCGGAAAAAAAACCTCTCAGCACCTTGCCACAGCCCTGCTGTGGCCCTACCTGCCCTCAGGGATCGAAAATGTGGGGTAAAAGCTTTGATTTGGCCCAAAAGATACACCAGGGTCCTCAGAAGTTAGAGCATGCTGCTTGCTGATCAAACTAACTGTGCATCTGAGGCGCGAAAATAGGCCCCACAAATCTCACTCGGTGTCTCCACAGCCTTACAGAACCGCACCAGAGCGGTTATAACTAGCCATGTGGGTATTGAGACCCAAAAGTTAAGCCATGTGTGCCCTTAAAAAAGCTGCCCAAAACGTTATTGCCCACAAAAACATTAAAGCACTCCCTAGTCAAAAAACTTTGCTCCCAAACATTTGCAATTCAGTGTCAACCATATTTGTAATTGGCCCCATATGCAAGCTAAGTAATGCCCTTCTTTTAGCTCTAGGATTACTGCTTACCCTTACCCTCCTGGGTATAATGTCAGCCTTTCTGAAATACACAGTCTCTCCAGAAAAATAAGACTGAACATACCTCATTGCTGCATAGCATGAAACCGTTCCTCACACTGAAGTTTCCTGTACTCCTCAGCCTCTGTGGGAACAGCAATGGATCTTAGTTACAAATGCTAAGATCATCATCCTCCAGGCAGCAGTCTTCATCCATCTGCTGCCTGAGAGTAAATAGTAAACACCGGTACCATTTTAAAATAACAAACTCTTGCTTGAAGAAATTAAAAACTAATATTGTATCACCTCTTTCACTTTACCCTTCCTAGTACTTAGAGTAGGCAAAGAGAATGACTGGGGGATGGAGATAAGGGAGGAGATATATAGACAGCTCTGCTGTGGTGCTCTTTGCTACTTCCTGTTAGCAGGAGGATAATATCCCACAAGTAAAGGATGAATCCGTGGACTCATCTTACCTTTATAGAAGAAAAAGGGATTATCCATCTTTTTAAACAATAAACAATTTAAAGTAGACAGTCCCTTTAATATAAATGTTTTTGTCATTTATATTACTTTGAAATCTGCTGTATTAACGTTCCATTATAACTGGATCTGAAGCACAGACCTAGCACTGGGTTAGAAAAACTGCAGCCAGGGGGCCAAATAAGCGCCACCACATGATTTTGTATGGCCCCTGTGCTAATAATAGTTTTTAGATTTTTAAATCCTAGGAAAAAAATGTAAAAGAATAATATTTTCTGACACATGAAAATAACTATGACAATCAAGTTAAATTGTCCATAATTAAAGTTTTATTGGAACACAGCCATTCTCATTTGTTTATGTATTGCCTATGGCTGGTTTCCTGCTACAACGTTAAAGTAACAGTAAACTCTCCCCTTTTTAAAATCAGATACAGAATGTTAGTGATAATTTAGATAGATTTTAATTCATCAGTTGTAAAGAAGATGCGCTATAACTTACTTTTTAATGTAGATATTAAATCTAAATACCATGCGCTCCTCCGCCCACTTACAAAGTCATTTTTCTGTGACCTAACGGTTTGAATTGTTCTCCAATCAGCTGTCCCCATATGGCACTTTTGTTGTAGCTAGAGCACTGATTGGAGAACAATTCAAACCATTAGCTCACCGAAAAAAATTACTTTTGAAGTGGGCGGAGCGCAGGGTATTTGAATTTCATTTCTATGTTAAAAAGTAAGTTATAGCGCAACTTCATTACAACTGATGAATTAAACTTTATCTAAAATATCACTAACATTCTGGATCTGATTTTAAAAAGGAGAAAGTTTACCATCATTTTAAGTATAGTATAGGCGACTTGGAGCCCTGCAATACAATTCTACATATTACTCCCAACTGTCAGAAAAATTAGAAAAATTGTTAATTTGTTTGAAATGTCATCAGTTTTGTGGAAATGTGTTTTCTTTTTTGTTATACACTGTGCTTAGGTAATATCATTGGTTTTACCTAAAAATATTTAATTGCTATATGGCCCTTTACAGAAAAATCCTGCAGACCCCAGACCAAAAGGTAATTTTTTCTATTTGAGTTCTCACCCAAATCCTTTCTATCAGTTTGATGCAGCAATTACTAAAACCTTCTGTCTTATGGTTACTTGAAAATAATTTTAAGACCATCTGTTGAAGCACTTCCTGAAGATAATAATGTGTACCAGATATTCCTAGTTCTAAAATGAATCTTAATTGTGTTAGACTGTGGAAGATGCTTAATCATACCCCTGTAACAATGTATAATGGATGTAAAACAAATGAAAGCAATTCAAAAAGGAAGGAAAAAATATGCATATTCATGTTAGTAACTAGATTTATTGCGCTCATAAGCGTTTATTTTCTTTTGCTTCTCATCTGTTCTCTGTAAGCATGAGAGCCCTTCTGAAAGTAATACACTCTGATAAAAGTACATTTATTAATAATGGTCACGAACTGCAAACTCTTCAACTCCATATATTTGTATCTGTTTACACATGTATTGTCATAGTCTTATGTATTATTATAATTTATTTGTATAGCACAGCAACATTCTATAGAGAATGATGCACTCGACCCCTGTATAGTGCTGCATAAAATACTGGTATTTTGTAAGTAAAACATAATAATAATATTATAATCAATACATGAAAGACAGCACATTAAAGGCAGGTTAAAAAGTGGTGTGCTAATGATAGTGCGGGTGCAATTAACAATATTGCTTGACCTCGTTAACATTAGTGCGTAACTTTAATATTATAAGTCCATGTAAAAGCGAGTTAACCAGAGAACGCAGCATATACTAAATTGCGCTGGTATTACAAGTTATAGTTTGCACTTGAGCGAAAGCTGAAACTGAGTTAGAATATTTAGCTCAACGTCAGACAATGAGGCCGAATTATCAAATGTCTGTCGGACCTGATCCGACAGTGCGGATCAGGTCCGACAGACATCGCTGAATGCGGAGAGCAATACGCTCTCCATATTCAGCATTGCACCAGCAGCTCACAAGAGCTGCTGGTACAATACCACCCCCTCAAGACTCGCGGCCAATGGGCCGCCAGCCAGCAGGGAGGTGTCAATCAACCCGATCGTACTCGATCGGGTTGTATTGTGGCGATTCCTGTCCGCCTCATCAGAGCAGGCGGACAGGGTTATGGAGCAGTGGTCTTTTTACCGCTGCTCCATAACTTGTGTTTCTGGCGAGTCTGAAAACTCGCCAGAAACACAGGCCCTCAAGCTCCATACGGAGCTTGATAAATGGGCCTCCATAAATAAACTGTAAGGGATAAAAAAAAAGGTTGCACAAAACACATAGGCCCCTATTTAAGAAAGTCTGGCGGACCTGATCCGACAGTGCGGATCAGGTCCGCCAGACCTCGCTGAATACGGCGAGCAATAGGCTTGCCATATTCAGCATTGCACCAGCAGCTCACAAGAGGGCCGCCAGCAGGGAGGTGTCAATCAACCCAATTGTACTCGATCGGGTTGATTTCCGGCGATGTCTGTCCACCTGCTCAGGGAAGGCGGACAGGTTATGGAGCAGCAGTCTTTGTGACCGCTGCTTCATAACTGCTGTTTCTGGCGAGCCTGCAGGCTCGCCAGAAATACGGGGCATCAAGCTCAATTCGGAGCTTGATAGATAGGCCCCATAATGTCTATATATGTGTAAACATATGTATTAATGTTAAAATATGTATGTGCACACATACATACATATATTAGCATATAAATACATATAAACACATGTATACACATATATACATACATATATATATACTTTTGAGTGCTTTCCAATCAAATACCTTGAATCATGCAATATTTTTATTCAGTTTTAATGTGTTTTGAATAGAAATACTTTAAATTCCTATGTTCTTCACATAGAAAAAATCCTTTTTATTTTTAAATACATATTTCTAAATATATCTCTGCATTTACAATATATATATATATATATATATATATATATATATAAAACATGGAAGGGAACTGCACTCCAAGACCGGATATATATATTCAATACGAATGTAAAGTATTTCTAACTCACTTCAGGTTTAGGGCAGTTGGTCTAGGTTATTATCGGATTAGCACACAAGCGATAACCGTTTTTACAGTGCGCACCATAGAATTCAATGTGGAAAAGAAATTAGCACAGCGGCAATATCCGATGTCCCGAAGCTAAAGCACCTCGGTCTTTCTCGTTAACTGTTTACTTTCAACTTGTCATACGCATGCTAACCTAGATACAATTAATTTTTACTTTGAGCACGGCAAGCAAAAAATCATTTAGCACGTGACTTGTATTTTGGCCCTAAGATTTTACATCTTAAAAGGAACATAGAAGTGAATATAAAACTTTTATAATGCAGGTTTTTTCTTTAATCAAATATATTACTATTTTAAAATTTACTTATTTTGCTTGGAATCCTTTATTAAAACCTAGGTCCTGATTCTTTCTCACTCAGAGTAACATGCCATCTGTGGTGGTGTCAATGGAAGCGGAAAAAGCGTTTGACCGCGTCTGTTGGCACTTTATGAGATCCACGTTGGAAAGATTCGGGTTGGGGTCACAGTTCATCTCCAAAATTATGGCCCTCTATAGTTACCCAGTAGCTAAAATCAGAGTTAATGGCTTATTCGGCCCCATTCCGGATATATAATGGCACAAGGCAGGGGTGTCCCCTGTCCCCTCTTTTGTTCGCCTGTATAATAGAGACACTGGCAGTTACTATCAGACAAGGGGTGGGGATTCCGGGAGTTCGAATACGCCACAACACACACAAATTATTGTTATATTCGGATGATATTTTGTTCTTTATGTCAGATCCCATAGCCTCGATTCCACGATTGCTAGCTGAATTCGACATTTATTTTTGGGCTTCAAATTTCCTTATTAACAAATCTATGTCTGAAATGTTGGCGATACATTGTGACACGGACTATCTTAATCGACTGTCATGACAATGCCCTTTTCGAATACAATACAAACAAAATTTTTTAAATATTTGGGTATATTTATAGCACCTTCGGTTCAGGAGACGTTTAGGGCCAATTATGCCACACTACAGAGAAATATTGGAGCAGACCTTTCTTCTTGGAGGTCTAAAAGGGTATCATGGCTGGGCCGCATAAACTTGGTTATAATGAATATACTACCCAGGGTACTGTATGTACTGCAGACGTTACCAATCCCTTTGCCGAGGGGCTTCTTGGTGTCCCTACAGAATACAATTTTTTAATACATATGGGATAGAAAGAAAGCAAGAATTAATAAGACATTAATGTGCCTTCCGGTTAGAGAAGGATGACTGGGGGTCCCTAACTTGACTAAATATAGACAGGCTGTTTTTATGCAAAGGATAGTAGACTGGTTTAGGAATCTTCAGAATAAAAAGTGGGTAGCCTTAGAACATGACATAGCAGAGAAATCACACTTAGGCACGATTTGTTGGCAGTCAGCTCCACAACTAAATACAGATTTTAAACAGAATAGCATACTACTGGAGACCCTAACTGTGTGGAAAGAGATACTTAGAGAATATCCACATATATCCTCACAATTTTCCCCGCTCACCCCCCTTACGGAAAATACTGAATTACCCATAGGCCTTTTGAAAAAAATTAAACAGTTGGAAACTCCTCTGAGAACCTTGTGGGCAGTACATTTGGGTGACGAGACGAGACTATTTAGCAAGGGGGAGCTGGTAGAGAAGGGACTAGCTTTTTTTAGTAATTGGTTTGTCCTTCAACAATGTCACTCCTATATATTTAAACATAAAGACAGACGTAACCTAGTCAGACCTCTCACTATCTTTGAGACCTTTTGCCGCTCAGAATCTCCTGCTGTAAGGACCCTATCATTGACATACGCGATGCTGCAAAAACCATCAGTGGGCTATATCCCTTACTATATAGATAGATGGAATGAAGAACTAGACATTGAATTATCGGCAAATGATATTGCTAAACTATTCACCAATATCACCAAAGTCTCTGTATCCAGTAGCCTTATAGAGTTGAATATTAAGATATTACAACAATGGTACCTTACCCCCGCTAGGATTAAAAAATTGTTTCCATTAGCTTCTCATAAATGCTGGAGATGTGGTAAGGTAAGGGTGCTTCATATAAGGTGGACCTGTGGGTTGCTAAACACACTATGGTTAGCAATAGTCAAGGCAACAATCACACTGACAGAAATGCAATTAGAGCCAGACCCCAGCGCCAGACCCCAGAATATGGTTACTAAATGCTGTACCCAATAAAATTCCAACATATAAGAAAAAAATAATTTGTATTGCTAGTAATAGCCTCAAAAGACTAATAGCAAGAAATTGGAAATCACAGATAACCCTAAACATGGCCACATGGTATGCCCAATTCCAATTCATTCTATCACTAGAAGAAGAACACTCACAGGGGCTGATTTATCATAGTGCAAGCAGACCTGTAGCGGATCATGTTCACCGCACATTGATATTTCTAGTGAAAATGCTTGTGTAATACCGCCCCCCTGCAGATTCGCGGCCAATCGGCCGCTAGCAGGGGGTGTCAATCAACCCGATTATATCCGATCTTAACTCCTGTTTCCGGCAAGCCTGAAGGCTCACACGAAAACAGCTGCATACGGCTGCACAGAGGGCTTGATAAATAGACCCCACAGGGTCTGCTCTCAGGGAATTTTATACAAAAGGGAGTTTATTGGAAAAGGTAACTTTGCTGGGGAGAGCAAAGTTAGCAGGAAGCATGGGCACACTTAATATTAAGGAACAGTCAAGTAAAAATAAAACTTTCATGATTCAGATAGAGCATGCAATTTTAAACAACTTACCCATTTACTTTTTACATCAAATGGGCTTTGTTTGCTAGGTATTCTTTTTTTAAAGCTATACCTAGGTAAGTTCAAAATAATTTCTAAACTATTGAAGGCCACCTCTTATCTCAGTGCATTTTGACAGGTTTTAACAGCTAGACAGCACTTGTTTATGTGTGTCATATAGATAACATTGTGCTCACTCCCTTGACATTATTTATGGGTCAGCACTGATTGGCTAAAATGCAAGTCTGTCAAAAGAATTGAGGTAAGGGAGCAGTCTGCAGAGGCTTAGATACAAGGTAATCAGAGGGGTAAAACTTTATTAATATAACAGTATTTGTTATGCAAAACTGGGGAATGGATAATAAAGGTATTATCTATCTTTTTAAACAATAACATATTTCAAGTAGACTGTCCCTTTAATGCTGCAACCAATGCAAATCAGATTACTGTGCTTTCAGCGTATAGTACCTTACAATTACCTCTGAGTTTGTATGAATGTGTTTTTCTATTAGAGTAATAAGTGTTTTGTGTATTTTGACACAACTTTCAACACAGTTTTTATGAAAAAAACAGTGAGACCTGCAGTGGGAAAATGTTTACAGAATTGGCAGAGTAATTTTAGCTACACTCATGGAATGTCCCTGTTCAGCCCTCTAACTGTTTATTATTAATAAGAATTTTACAGAGTTTTTGTTTACATGTGTAGTGTAATTGTATTACAATTTCTACTGTGCACCTAAAATCATTATTTTGCTGCACAATTTCACTAACAAATTAAATTTTTTCCATAAAATACAATTTTTGAAGAACAATTTTGTTTACATTATTATTGTGATTAAACAATACAATTGTTTACTGTGTATTTTCATTTCAATATGTGATTTGTTTTATATGATTTTTAAATTACGATTTTTATATCTTATTGCAATGTATTCATCGCCTTAACATACTTAAAATCCAAAAATTGTATTGTTTAAAAAGATAGATAATCCCTTTATTACCCATTCCCCAGTTTTGCATAACCAACACTGTTATATTAATATACTTTTAACCTCTGTGGTAACCTTGAATCTAAGCCTCTTCTGACAGCCCCCTGATCACATGGCTATTTATTTATTATCTATTGACTTGCATTTTAGCCAATTAGTGCAGTGTCATCCACAACCCACAGGGATGAGCACAATTTTATCTATATGGCCCACAAGATCTAGCAGTCTGCTGTTGTGAAAAGCTAATACAAAAGCATTTTATAAGAGGCTGTCTGTAGTGGCCTAGAAACTGGCAGGTTAAAATTGTATAAAGTATTTTAATATAACAATGATGGTTGTGCAAAGATGGGGAATGGGTAGTAAAGGTGTTGTCTATCTTTTTAAACAATAATAATTTTGCTTCTATGCCTACATGAGTATGCTTTCATAAGTTAAGTTTCAAAAAAGGATACCAAGAACATATAGTAAATTAGATTTCTTTATTATTAAACTCCTTATGTGTCTGTGTACCACAGTGTGCCATTTTGCACAATTGTTTTCCCTAATTTCTGGCATGACTAGTTTGTTTGCCAAACTTATCCCCTTCAATAGCATCACAGCCCTCTAGTTCTTGCCCATGTATTGTTTTTCTTGCAAGCTACTGGGTGCATTATTTTGGGCTGAGCTGTGATTACTGACCTTGGCTTGGATTATTTGTGTTAATCCCTTTGGTACTCTGTTGAGTCAGACTGACCCTTGTCTTGCTCTTGACCTCACCTGAATACTCTAGTAGTCTGTTCAAGATTGTCCCTCTGCTACCTTGAACCTGCCTTCTGTTACTAAGGTACTGCCTTTATTCTACTGTCTGTCTGGAACTATATCTGCACAGCCCTCTAGGGTTTTAGAGGAAGACAAGTCCAAAACCCATATCAATTGTCAGCATAGAGTCCAAATGACAGCAATGTCTGTTTTAACACTGAACCATACCCTTGCACTCCAGCACCTTCCTTTACTAATAATAACAACATCTGTTACTGACGTAACACAACCTTTATAGCTTCAGCACCCTCCAGGTGAGCTTAATTGAGCTCATTAATATAGAGAAAGAAAATAGTAATGTCTGGACTTGATCCTGTATACTCAATCTTCCCCTGAATACCCCAGGGAACCCATAAAGCACAATAAATAAACCAGTTAGTTCAAACACAGTCTTTCCCTGGGGCTACCTGTATTATCCCACATATAAGGGTATTGATTATTAAAACACTGGGTCATAAACACACCCCCATCCACAACTCAGAACTCTATCACAAATCCCCATACTCTCCAGCTCAGACCTTGTGCATGAGTGACCATGGACAAACTGTATATGATAGGATAAACTGTCTGGTTCAGGGAGCATGATTAGTGACCAACTTCAATTTATGGTCCATGGGATAATATTTTAGGGACTCTAATGCCTATAAATGACCTCATTCCCTCCTGCTGGCCTCCTGTAATAGAGCAGTATCAAAAAACAAGCCGCATAGAAAGACCAGCGGCATAAAGGGTGCGCCGCTGTTCGTTAAGAGGTTAAAAGGGGCTGTATGCTGGCAGTAATCAGATATCAAGGCGAAAATCCACAGGCCAATATAACTTTTTACTAGACTCTCTCTTTTCTCCTCAATGCCTAAATGTCCTCCCAGTATGCTATTACGTGCCAGATTTAGCACCAAGCATCTGAAAAATTGATTAACAAGTAGCTGTTATAGCAGTGCTCTTTCTTTCAACTCTGTATATCAAATAATTTACAACCTCAAAATAAGGATAAGGAAGGATCCTATCTTGCTGTATCAGAGTCTCATTAGAAACCTGAATATTCCTTTAGCCCTCTGCCCAACAGCACAGATATCTAGCTCTGGTAATCTGTCATCTTCCTGACTGCTAACTGGTTTGTCACTGTTTTGTTCTGAACCATCTTCTATTAAAGCAGGCAACATATTCATTTTATCCTTTATATATGAACGTTGTTCCTCACACTCTAGTTTAGAAAAAGGAAATACTTTTTCATAACAAGCATCACTGCTTTCATCAGCACCAAGAGTTACTTTGTCAGAGGATCCCTATAAATCTGAAAAATGGGAAAAAAAATTCTTCCCAAAACTTTCATGGACTAGATAATCTACCACATTGAATATTCGTGTTTGTCCCCATGAGCACAAAATAATACCAATTTTCTAAAATCTGTCAGTTTCTGCTTCAGACTGGTGTAACCCAAACCCTAACCTAACCCTAAATCTAACCCAAAACCCTAACCCTAAAACCTAACCTAAACATAACCCTAAACCTAACCCTAACCTTACCTGAATCTAATATTGCTTTTACCTTTTTACTATTTACAATCACAAAACATACCTGGGGATTTTGACAACAATTTGTGATCACAGATTTAATTTAATTTTGTCCCCCAGTACTACCCATATTGCATTGAATTTATGACCAAGTGCAATACACCCAAACACATTTTATAACATAGTCTGTCCCCTACCTAGATTGTTTTAAAGGATTAACAGTCCTTGGGGTAGAGATATAGGGTCCTTATGTTTCTCAGTCAATCATAGAACAGTCCTATCAGTTCTCGCAGCATCTTGATTTCTCACTCTCTGCACTCGCTGTGTTCAAGCAGGCAACTGCCTGTCTTCCGCAGCAACATATCTCTCGACCAGACAAATTAAATGACCCAAAATTGCGTAAAAGCCGGTAAACTTCTCAGAAACATTATGTTCCATTCATAATATGGCTAGAAGAATGAATCTTTGGCTTTAGCCACTTGCAAGCGAGCTGCACAAGATCAAACATCTGAGACATAGAAAATTCATGCATGCAATCTATGCACATACTGACGTAGTCACTGCCGGCCTTGCCAGGATATCAGCTTTATATTTGGAGTAGCCCCTTTCTTGCTCTGGTTCCAAATCATAGAAGGCATTCTGGGGATCTCCACTCAAAAAAGGCACCAGTATGCTTGCCCATTCACTTCCTGGCCATCCTTTTCTCTCAGCAGTCTTTTCAAATTTCACAAAGTATGTGGGTGTCAGATGGCACAGATCATCTTGGCCTCTGGATGTGTTCCCTCAGGGATTCTAGTAAGACCCTTGACCAAGGCCTTTGGTCAAGTTTGGGGGAAATTGGTTAACATCTAACTTCTTTTTGGTACATTAAGCCACATTAAGCTCCACCAAAAACATGCTTAATGTCACTCATTTGCCTTGTAGGAAACCAAAATCCATCAAACTTCTTGGATAGGTAAAAACTGAGGTTGTGCCGAGTTTCAAGGCAATTGATTGATGTTTAGGCACATTTTGGTACATTAAGCTCTTTTTATGTTAAGCTCACATTAAATGTTTTAAAATTGTAAAAAATAAAAGTGAATATATTTTGGTATGTTTTACCAATTGTCTTGACATTTTCAGAATATGTTTGCATAGATAGATTATTGTATTGTATGAAGTTTGGGGGAAATTTGTTAGCATCTAAGTTCTTTTTTGTACGTTAAGTCACATTAAACTCCCCAAAAAACAAGCTTATGGGCCTATTTATCATGATGTGAGCGGACATGATCTGATATTGTGGATCATGTCCGCGGCACATCGATAAATGCCCATAGCATACGCTCTCAGCATTTATCATTGCACCAGCAGTACTGGTGAACTGCTGGTGCAATACCACCCCCTGCAGATTCACGGCCAATCGACCGATAGCAAGGGGTGTCAATCAATCCGATTGTATTGGATCTGGTTGATTTCCAGTGATGTCTGTCCGCCGCCTCAGAGCAGGCAGATAGGTTATGGAGCAGCTGTCTTTAGATAAATAGGCCCCTTAATGTCACTCATTTGCATTGTGGGAAATCAAAATCCATGGAACTTCTAGGCTCAGTTTGGGAAGTGAAAAACTTGGGTAGTGAGTTAGGCACATTTTGGTAAATTAAGCTCTTTTTACATTAAGCTGCTCACATTAAATGTTTTAGGATTGTAATAGTTAAAATGGAATGAATATCTTTTCTTATGTTTTACCAATTGTCCTGAAATTTTTAGAATATGTTTGAATAGACAGATTATTGTATTGTGTAAAGCTCTTTTTTGTACGTTAAGTCACATTAAGCTTCACAAAAAGCAAGCTTAATATGACTCATTTGAATTGTGGGAAACCAAAATCCATGAAACTTGTAGGATAAGTTTTGGAAGCGAAAAACTTAGGTAGTGCGAAGTTTGAAAGCAATTGATTGATGTTTAGGCACATTATGGTACTTGACGCTCTTTTTACAGTAAGCTGTTCACATTAAGGAGTCAATTTATTAAGCAACGGATGCTGCATCAACACCCCAATAATTTCTGGTCCACCAGAAACGGAAGTTAAGAAGCAGCGGTCGTAAGACAGCTGCTACTTAACCATGTGGCGGACTATAATCATCCTGATCTGATACAATCGGGATGATTGACAGCCCTCTAGCAGCCGATTGGCCGCGAGTGAGCAGGGGCAGCATTTCACAAGAAATGCTTGTGCAATGTTAAATGCAGACAGTGGCCTCTAGTTATCAACGTGTCTACTTACCTGCCTTCGCCGGCCCAATACGCCCGCCTAAGCTCGCCTTTGGTCAAGGAGATGGTTAGACAAGAGAAAGTGTGATAAGGACTATTCACATATGCTGGCACCAATGATTGCTGTATCACCACACCTTCCAGCAAAAGAATGGGGTAGTAGTAACTAGAGGCTACAGGAAAATTATTTTGGAGAGCCATTTTATAATAAACATCCAAACTGCATTATTTGAAAGTGTCTAGAACTGTCAATTTATTATACAAATTTATCATGGAAATACATACAGGTAGATTGCGAGTTATAGGGTTTTTAACGAATGCAACAAAAGTTGCGTTATTTCACCCTTCATAGCGCAGCCATTACAAGCTTTCCAACAGCCGGCTTGTGCGTGCGATATGGTTGTGTTGAGCTCCATACCGCACAAAATACAAGCGCAGTTTTTACGTGCTCATGCAGGCTTTCCCCATAGACATCAATGGGGAGAGCGGGTTAGAAAAAAATCTAACACCTGCGATCGCGGAATGAAAAGCTCCGTAACGCAGCCCCATTGATGTCCATGGGGAAAAAAAAGTTAAGTTTAAACTAACACCCTAACATAAACCGTAAGTCTAAACACCCCTAATCTGTCGCCAGCGACATCGCCGACACCAACATAATGTCATTAACCCCTAATCTACCCCTCTCGACATCGCCGCCACCTAAATAAATTTATTAACCCCTAATCTTCCGCTCCCGATATCGCCGCCACTATACTTAAGTTATTCATCCCTATTCCCTTGCACCCCAACATCACCCACACTATAATAAATCTATTAACCCCTATTCTGCCGCTCCCCAACATCTCTGCCACTAAATAAAGCTTTTAACCCTTAAACTTCTGGCCTCCCACATCACTACCACTAAATAAATCTATTAACCCCTAAACCGCCAGCCCCCCACATCGCAACAACCTAAATTAAACTAATAACCCCTAAACCAAACCCTAACCCTAATGTAACCCTAAAGAAAAACAAAGTACTAATGGCACTGCTGAAATTTGGCAATTAGGGTAGCCTATTAATATCTGGGTTTATTGATGGGATATAATATCCACCAATTTATATTTTTGGCCCAGATTGGGTATATTACAAGATGGCTGAGGTGCTGTGTACTGGTTTGAACAGAAGAACAAAATCAATCCTAGGATTGAAGAAAGTGTACACTTGTTTAGCACTCTTTCCCTAACTAATAGTGGCAATAATTGAACAGTATATAGGTATACTAGAGAGGAAGGTGTGCTTGGATATTTTAAAATATAACCTTTATTGGGTAGTTTAAAATAAAAACACAAACAAAATCACACACATACAGTTAAGTTAAAAATACAGGTTTGGGTCAATTGGTTTTTTAATAATCATGGATTTGGAAAGGAGTTGTGGCATACACAAGGTGTGATTAAACTAGAATAATTCTCTGTTCAGAGTATTTGGTAGAAGTCCAATAAGGAACTTTTATTCTTAACAATTGTTATTCTGTTAGTTGGAGCTTTGACCACTTTCTTGTGGACTTTGCTATATATTTTATATCTCTATTTCAAGGTGGGATCCCCGGTTGTAATACTTTTATAGATGAGAGCAAGCAGTTATCAGGTTGGTACTATATATGGAATTGTATATGTCACTGTCTTGGGACTCTAGGTGAAAGTTTCTAGTTACTTGTAAGATGCTTTATATCTTCTTGTATATTACACTATGCGTAAATTATATGCATCAATTTTTTGGACTTCCAATTTTATTCCTAGTGTCTAGTATATTGTTCCATATATCTGAGACATTGTAAACTGCTATAGTAATGAATGCAGTACAGTGTTCCCCTTGGGGTAGGTAATACAAACAGTCTATAAACGTATTTAAAGTAATGAACTTGCGTCTGCTACTATTAGATCTTCTGTATATACATACTGCAGATGTATATCTTAAGTAAGTTTAAAGAAAATATTAACTGGGCTATCGAGTCTGTTTGAGAGTTAAATAACAAGCAGTTTGTTTTAACCATCAATATGTGATTAGTATCTCCCTACAATAACTAATCAAATAGCGGAAGATTATGCTTTACCTCACACAATAATTCTCTTTATGAAATAAAACAAAATAATTTTCGTTTTGAAAATCACAAATACATTGTAGAAATGACAAGACAGCCTCGTCCTATCAAATTCTCCCTTGCATATATAGAAGCTCTTCCATAGGGAGTAATTGGTTCTTTGTAACGAATCCCTTAACTCGTCTAATGACGTCCAAGGGGAGGAGTAGTGCAGGCCAATAAAAAGACACAGATTCGGCCGCGCCGCACCCTTTGAGAAAGCCACGTTAGTGGCGAAACATGTCAGGGAATTGTTTGGTGTGAATGCATGTTAGCATTTTTTAAATAGCAGGAATGTCGGTCTAACATATTTAGACTTTAGGATTTGGAACCATAGATAAATTAATTGACCCCTGAGCTGGGTCTTATCGAGCAAATAGCAAGGTAGATGTAATTGTTACCGGCAGTAAAGTCTATTGATAAAGCTATAGATATGAGACTTAGAAACGAATACATTATACTTTAAAAACAAAACTAATTAGTTTATATCTACATTAGTGTTCATAAGAACTTATACTGCCTGGAGATAGATATACAATACGGAACAATTTAAGTAACAACGTAACCAAAAATAAGATACAAAATTCACTTTGATTGGTGCATCTAAGCTATTACTATAACCGCTATATGCGAATAAGACCTCAGAGTTGGGATCCATCTGGTAACAGCAGCGATCACTCAACACGCTACTAGCAGCAAATCAATTGTATTACTAGACTAACAATAAGGGGCTGGGAAATCAGTATATCGCACTAACTTAATTTAATTGTAACAAACATACTATACTCTTATGAATGATTAGAGATTGTCACTTTTATAACCTCCATATGTGAATAAGACACTTTAAATACGGAGTAGAATCAACAGACTGTTAATGAAAACATCCATAACATTATCGTATTTACCTTATAGGAACTCACAGTCTTCACACTCTCCCTATTTTGCCAAGTAACCATAAGAAGTTATTAGTAATGTCTAATGCTAAGATGCAGTAGCGATATATTGTGCTTATCCTTTATGAATATACAGTCTGTATAGTCTTACTAAATCACTTAAACAGCAGTAAGAAGTTACCTGCAAAACACTATCATATAGTAGTGAAACACAAGAACAATTCAGCCAGTGTTTCCTGTTATTTAACTACCTAACAGTCTATTTTAAATATTATCATCAGAAAGTGATTCAAATACAAAGTAATGTAAAAGAAACTCTGTCCAGATACTGTACCATAATATTGAACATACAATACAAAATTGAGAAAATATAAATTGTGCTAAATCAAAGGACAATCTTCAAGTTGAGTTAAGTTGCAACAATACATTAACATTTTTCACTTGGCGAATCAAGTAGTTAATTTTCTACCTGGCCATATACAAAGTGACTTCTCAATTTAGAAAACTCAATTTACTAAAATCTATGCCAAGAGAATAGAAAAAGCTTTATAGAAAAAAGGATAAAAGAACTCTTCGATTAACCTAGCTCTTTACTAGTGGCAAACTCTCAAACAGACTCGATAGCCCAGTTAATATTTTCTTTAAACTTACTTAAGATATACATCTGCAGTATGTATATACAGAAGATCTAATAGTAGCAGACGCAAGTTCATTACTTTAAATACGTTTATAGACTGTTTGTATTACCTACCCCAAGGGGAACACTGTACTGCATTCATTACTATAGCAGTTTACAATGTCTCAGATATATGGAACAATATACTAGACACTAGGAATAAAATTGGAAGTCCAAAAAATTGATGCATATAATTTACGCATAGTGTAATATACAAGAAGATATAAAGCATCTTACAAGTAACTAGAAACTTTCACCTAGAGTCCCAAGACAGTGACATATACAATTCCATATATAGTACCAACCTGATAACTGCTTGCTCTCATCTATAAAAGTATTACAACCGGGGATCCCACCTTGAAATAGAGATATAAAATATATAGCAAAGTCCACAAGAAAGTGGTCAAAGCTCCAACTAACAGAATACAATTGTTAAGAATAAAAGTTCCTTATTGGACTTCTACCAAATACTCTGAACAGAGAATTATTCTAGTTGAATCACACCTTGTGTATGCCACAACTCCTTTCCAAATCCATGATTATTAAAAAACCAATTGACCCAAACCTGTATTTTTAACTTAACTGTATGTGTGTGATTTTGTTTGTGTTTTTATTTTAAACTACCCAATAAAGGTTATATTTTAAAATATCCAAGCACACCTTCCTCTCTAGTATACCTATATACTGTTCAATTATTGCCACTATTAGTTAGGGAAAGAGTGCTAAACAAGTGTACACTTTCTTCAATCCTAGGATTGATTTTGTTCTTCTAATGTAACCCTAACCCTAACCGTAAACCTAACCCTAAACCTAACACCCCCTAACTTTAACATAATTAAAATAGAGCTAAATTAAAGATACAATTATTAACTAAATAATACCTATTTAAAACTAAATACTGTACATACTTACCTGTGAAATAAAACCTAAGCTAGCTACAATATAACTAATAGTTATATTGTAGCTAGCTTAGGTTTTATTTTTATTTCACAGGTAAGTTTGTATTTATTTTAACTATGTAGACTAGTTAGTGAATAGTTATTAACTATTTACTAACTACCTAGTTAAAATAAATACAAACTTACCTGTGAAATAATACCTAAGCTGCCTTACACTAAAACCTAACATTACAAAAAAAATAAAATAAATACCATTACAAAAAATAACCAACACTAAAATTCAAAAAAATAAAAAAACTACCATTACAAAAAGTAACAAACGAAATTATCCAAAATAATTAAAATTATTCCTATTCTAATACCCTTTAAAAATAAATAAAAAAACACCCCAAAATAAAAACCCTAATCTATAATAAACTACCAAGGGCCCTTAAAATGGCCTTTTGAAGGGCATTGCCCTAAAAAATCAGCCTTTTTCCTACAAAAGGAAAACAAACACCCGCCAACAGTATACAACCCCCACCCCCCAAACACACAAAATAAAAATAAAGTAAAACCTAATATATCCATTGCCCTGAAAATTGCATTTGTATGGGCATTGCTCTTAAAAGGGCATTCATTATGCCCAACCCCTAATCTAAAAATAAAAACCCACCCCAAAACGAAAAAAAAAAAATACATTACACAAAATAACAAATGAATTATCCAAAATAATAAAAATTATTCCTATTTTAATACCCATTAAAAAAAAAATAAAAAAAATAAAAGAAACCTAATCTAGAATAAACTACCAATAGCCCTTAAAAGGGCCTTTTGTTGGGAATTGCCCTAAGATAAACAGCTCTTTTACCTGAAAAAAAATACAAAGACCCACTAACATTACAAACCCCCACCCCCTCAAACCCACAAAATAATCAAAAACTATCTAAAAAAGCTAATCAATCCATTGCCCTGAAAAGGGCATTTGTATGGGCATTGCCCTAAAAAGAGCATACTGCTTTTTTGCTGCCCTTAAAAGGGTATTCAGCTCTTTTAAGAGTGCCCACCCTAAACAAAAACAAAAAACACCCCAAAAAACCTATCACTAACCTCTCTGTAGGTACTCACAGTTGTTGAAGTCCCGCTTGAATGATCTTAATCCGTTGGCTCCATATTCATCCAGGCAGCTCCATCTTCATCCATCGCGGGACCGGCATCTTCTTCATCCCTGTGGAGGCGGAGTGGCAATGCGCGGAGGCGGAGGTCCAGGCGAAGGTCCAAAGCGGAGGTCCAGGCGGAGGTCCATCGATCTGACGTGGAGGTCCTCTTCATGCGATCGTCCGCTGCACACTGAGGATTGAAATGCAAGGTTCCCCTTTTATACTGGGGGTATCATTGCATTCCTATTGGCTGAAAAATTGGAATCAGCCAATAGGAATTAGGGCTGCTAAAATCCTTTTGGCTGTTCAAATGAGCCAATATGATTTAAGCAGCTCTCAGTCTATTGGCTGATTTGAATCTAGGTAAAACTAGGTATTATTTAGTTAATAATTGTAACTTTAATTTAGCTCTATTTTAATTCTGTTAAAGTTAGGGGGTGTTAGGTTTAGGGTTAGGGTTACAGTTAGGGTTACGTTAGGGTTAGGGTTAGGTTTAGGAATAAATAGTTTAATTTAGGTTGTTGTGATGTGGAAGGCTGGCAGTTTAGGGGTTAAAAGGTTTATTTAGTGGTAGTGATGTGAGAGGCAAGAGGTTTAGGGGATAATAGGTTTATTATATTGGCAGCAGTGTTGGGGAGCAGTGGAATAGGGGTTAATATCTTAATTATAGTGTGGGCGATGTTGGGGTGAGGGGGAATATGGGTTAATAACTTTAGTATAATGACAGCGATGTTGGTGAGCGGTGGAATTAGGGTTAATAAATTTTATTAGTGTCGGCGATGTCGGGAGCGGCAGATTAGGGGTTAATCTGTTAAATATAGTATTTGCGATGTGGGAAGGTGGTGGTTTAGGGGTTAATAGGTAGTTTATGGGTGTTGGTGTACTTTGTGACAGTTTAGTTATGAGTTTTATGTAACAGTTTTGTAGCATAAAACTCATAACTACTGCTCTCAGATTGCGAAACGAATCTTGTCGGTATAGGCTGGAACACAAGCTTTTTAGCCTCGCCGCAAAACTTGTAATACCGGCGCTATGGAAGTCTCATGAAAAAACGTAATTTTTAGGTATGCAGGACTGAAGTTGCATTACAGGCTAAAAGGTGGCGGTGCTGTTTTAACGCTGAAACGACCATTTTTTCAGCATTAAAACACGAACGCAAAACTTGTAATCTAGGTGATTGTCATACATATTTTCATATTCTAATATAGAGTGATGTAAATAAAAATAATGAAATGAATACAGTCGCTCAACCCACGTAAACAATATCCAGGAGTGTAAACAAATGTATCTGCTCTTTGATTTGGCAACAAATATTGAACCGAATGAGGAAAAACTTCACAGCTAACAGGAACATAATAAGGAATTGAATACAGGACTGAGATTTTGAGAGAGCCAGAGGAATGTTGTCGATCTTGTCTTCTGAAAAAGGATACTAATATACAGGGAAATTTTGATGGCTGAAGGCAAATCTATGGCCTCTTAAGTACCATAAAAATGTCATATTTCTTAAATAAACACAAATGTTGACCATTTCTGTGGCCTTATAATATTTCACCATATTACAAATAACAAAAATGAAAGATACTCCCCATTTTGAGAATAATATTTATGGGATTGTTAAAAGCCACAGATGATTTCCAAATTATGTTTTGGCAGACCCAAGAATCCTTCTTCAGGATAAAGTCATAAGTGAGAAATCTTTGGACTGCAATAAAGCACAGTTTTTGTTTTCTTTATTGTGTCATTATTTTAACTTTTTTTTTTTTTATCTGAATTGAGTTTTGTTGATTAATAACCTAAGTTTTACCAGGTTTAGCATTTTGTTCTTTTCTTTTTGAAGAATTTATGTAATGTTATTTTAAAGCTCAATTAGATTTCTGAATGAAGGCCTTTATTAGATGCATTTTTTTTTAAAACAAATTGATGCTCGTCCAAAAACATAATGACTAGAAGTATTTCATTTAAAATACCTATTGAGACTTTTAAATTATGTAAGACCTTTTTTTGGTTTTGCTTTTATAAAAATGAGCCTCAGGGGAAAAAATAAAATGTTGGACTTATACATTATGTTCACAATTAATCATTACATTCATATGTGAAGCTCTTTAAGGGACACTCAAGTCAAAATTAACCTTTCATTATTCAGATTATTCAGAGAATACAGAATTTTAAACAACGTTCCAATGTGAACAATCTTTTTTATATACACATTTTCTAAGGCACCAGTTCCTACTGAGCATGTGCAAGATTCACAGAATATACGTATATGCATTTTGTGATTGGCTTATGACTGTCACATGATGTAGTGGGAGGGAAAATACAACTAACCTTAAAATTTGTCATAGAGAAATCTACTACTCATTTGAAATTTAAACTAAGTGCTTTTGCTATTTGTTTTACAATGCATTTACTGGTTATGCTATTCTACCATGTTTAGCAGTCCTTTATATAATGAGTCCTTTGTTCTATATATCCCCTTGACTGCCAGAATGGACTTCCAAAAAAAAAAAGGAACACTAATTTTAAAGAGAATTACTTAAAGGTACATAGTAACCAGAAGATAAATTGCTGGTCTTGAAGAAGTACTTGCCATTGCAAAACACACTCTGTCATCATTTCTGCTAATATTTTTAATACATTTTTTTTAATTAAATTTTAAGGATGTGCTAAGATTACTTGCACCAGGTGATTTAAAGGGACAGTCAAGTCCAATTTTTTTTTCATGATTCAGATAGAGCATGTAATTTTAAACAACTTTCCAATTCACTTTCATCACCATTTTTGCTTTGTTCTCTTGGTATTCTTAGTTGAAAGCTAAACCTAGCAGGTTCATATGCTAATTTCTTAGACCTTGAAGACTTCCTCTAATCTGAATGTATTTTGACCACTAGAGGGCATTAGTTCATGTGTTTCATATAGATAACATTGAGCTCATGCACGTGAAGTTACCCTGAGCACTGATTGGCTAACATGCAAGTCTGTCAAAAGAACTGAAATAAGGGGCAGTTTACGGAAGCTTAGATACAAGGTAATCACAGAAATAAAAAGTGTATTTCTATAACTGTGTTGGTTATGCAAAACTGGGGAATGGGTAATAAAGGGATTATCTTTCTTTTTAAACAGCAAAAATTCTGGTACTGACTGACTTTAAGGTACAAAATAATCAATTGTTTTATTTATGCACCAGAAGTTTTTGACCACATTGCAAAAGATCTGCATACAAAATAGTTGTTTAAAAATCTTTTAAAACTGTTACACCTAGATTACGAGTTTTGAACAAGAGGCTGTGCGGTGCTAACGAGCAGTTTATGCTCACCGCTCACTTACAGACAGCGCTGGTATTACGGGTTTTTACAAGCCAGACAAGAAGTGAGCGTTGAGCAAAATTTTACTCATTACCGCACTCCAATACAAGCGCTGTTTACGTGAGCGGTGAGCTGGTGTAACGTGCTCGTGCATGATTTCCCATAGGAATCAACGGGGAGAGCCGGGTGAAAAAAAGTCTAACACCTGCAAAAAAGCAGCGTAAAACTCCTTAACGCAGCCCCATTGATTCCTATGGGGAAATACATTTTATGTCTACACCTAAAACCCTAACATGAACCCCGAGTCTAAACACCCCTAATCTTACACTTATCAACCCCTAATCTGCTGCCCCCGACATCGCTGACACCTACATTATAATTATTAACCCCTAATCTGCCACTCCGGACACCGCGGCCACCTACATTATACTTATGAACCCCTAATCTGCTGCCCCCAACATCGCCGACACCTACATTATATTTATTACCCCTAATCTGCTGCCCCAATGTCGCCGCAACCTACCTACACTTTTTAACCCCTAATCTGCCGCCCCCAACGTCGCTGCCACTATAATAAACATATTAACCCCTAAACCGCCACACTCCCGCCTCGCAAACATTAGTGCAATCTTATTAACCCCTAATCTGCTGGCCCTAACATCGCCACCACCTACCTACATCTATTAACCCCTAATCTGCCGCCCCCAACATCAACACCACTATTTTAAAGTTATTAACCCCTAAACCTAAGTCTAACCCTAAACTTAACACCCCCTAACTTAAATATAGTTAAAAGAAATAGATATAAATATTCCTATCATTAACTAAATTATTCCTATTTAAAACTAAATACTTACCTATAAAATAAACCCTAAGATAGCTACAATATAACTAATAGTTACATTGTATCTAGCTTAGGGTTTATTTTTATTTTACAGTCAAGTTTGTATTTATTTTAACTAGGTACAATAGTTATTAAATAGTTATTAACTATTTAATAACTACCTAGATACAATAAATAAAAAAGTACCTGTAAAATAAAACCTAACCTAAGTTACAATTACACCTAACACTACACTATAATTAAATGATTAATTATTGATGCAATCAGCCAATAGGATTGAAGTTCAATCCTATTGGCTGATGCAATCAGCCAATAGGATTGAGCTGGCATTCTATTGGCTGTTCCAATCAGCCAATAGAATGCAAGCTCAATCCTATTGGCTGATTGCATCAGCCAATAGGATTTTTTCTACCTTAATTCCGATTGGCTGATAGAATTCTATCAGCCAATCGGAATTGAAGGGACGCCATCTTGGATGACATCATTTAAAGGAACCTTCATTCCAGAATAGCCGTCGGATGAAGAGGATGCTCCGCGTCGGATGTCTTGAAGATGAACCCGCTCCGCGCCAGATGGATGAAGATAGAAGATGCCGTCTGGATGAAAACTTCTGCCCGTCTGGAGGACCACTTCGCCCGGCTTGGATGAAGACTTCTCCCGGCTTTGTTGAGGACTTCGGCCCGGTTGGATGAAGACTTCTCCCGGTAAGGTGATCTTCAAGGGGTTAGTGTTAGGTTTTTTTAAGGGGGTATTGGGTAGGTTTTATTTAGAGTAGGGTTGGTTGTGTGGGTGGAGGGTTTTAATGTTGGGGGGGATTTGTTATTTTTTTTTACAGGTAAAAGAGCTGATTACTTTGGGGCAATGCCCCGCAAAAAGGCCCTTTTAAGGGCTATTTGTAATTTAGTGTAGGGTAGGGCTTTTTTATTTTGGGGGGGCTTTTTTATTTTGTTAGGGGGATTAGATTAGGTGTAATTAGTTTAAAAATCTTGTAATTTGTTTGTTATTTTCTGTAATTTAGTGGGGGTTTTTTTGTACTTTAGCTAATTTTATTTAATTGTATTTAATTTAGGTAAGTTATTTAATTATAGTGTAGTGTTATGTGTTATTGTAACTTAGCTTAGGTTTTATTTTACAGGTACTTTTGTATTTATTTTAGCTAGGTAGTTATTAAATAGTTAATAACTATTTAATAACTATTCTACCTAGTTAAAATAAATACAAACTTGCCTGTAAAATAAAAATAAACCCTAAGATAGCTACAATGTAACTATTAGTTATATTGTAGCTATCTTAGGGTTTATTTTATAGGTAAGTATTTAGTTTTAAATAGGAATAATTTAGTTATTTATAGTAATTTTTATTTAGATTTATTTAAATTATATTTAAGTTAGGGAGGGTTAGGGTTAGGGTTAGACTTAGATTTAGGGGTTAATAACTTTAGTATAGTGGCGACAACGTTGGGGGTGGCAGAATAGGGGTTAATAAATGTAGGTAGGTGTCGACGATGTTAGGGACGGCAGATTAGGGGTTAATAATATTTAACTAATGTTTGCGAGGCGGGAGTGCGGCGGTTTAGGGGTTAATATATTTATTATAGTGGCGGTAATGTCCGGTAATAACCAGCTATTACAAGTGGCTGGTTAATGCTACCATGAGCTTGCGGTAGCACTTTGCGCTAAGCGCAATTAACCAGAGGTCAGACCTTTGGTTAATTCGAAAAATGTCCCCCAATTGCCACACAAATAAAGTGTACAGTTCCTTTATTTAATTTAGACGTCTAGGACGTGGAATAAAATGGCATATTTTAGAAAAGTGGTCCACAATTACCCCTATCACAGATATGCCAGCAGACTTCAGTAGATCGGTAATAAAATCTATAGTGATATGTCAGGGAGTTTTAAAAGGTTGTAACAAACCAGCAGGTAAAGTATGAGGTACCTTATAAGCAGCACATGATGGGCAGGCAGCAACATAGTCTGTGACATCATTTTTCATCCTAGGCCACCATACGTGATGCTCAAGGTTCTTAAGAGTGCTGAGTACCCCTGGATGTCCAGAGAGGACCCCATCATGAGAGCAGAGCAGAATAACTTTTCTTAGCCTAGGGATAGCATAAAGCCTACAAGATGGAACAGACAGATCTTGTGGAAGATGATGATCTGATTCCTGAAGACAATGCAACAGAGAGGTAGAGATTTGGGCCACAATCTTGTGTTGTAATATAATGAAATGTTCATTTCATTGCTCTGGAACTGATGGCAGAAATTGATGAGATAGAGCATCAGCCTTCTTGTTCTTGTGTCCTGGGACATAGGATAAAATAAAGTTAAAACGAGTAAAGAATAGGGACCACCTATTTAAGCCTCTAGCAGTTTGAAGATAAAGCCGGTTCCAATGATTTGTGAGGATAGTAAATGGCTTAGTGGTGCCCTCCAAAGATGTTGCCATTCGGTTAAAGCTAGTTTTATGGCCAACAGTTCTCTGTTACCCATGTCCTAGTTCATTTCGAGGGGGAAACGTATTTGGAAAAAAGCCACAGGATGAATTTTTCCAGATACAGGTTGTCTTTGGGACAGTACAGCATTAGCTCCTACATCAGAAGTATCCACTTCTACGATAAACTGTAAATCAGGGTTGGAATGCTGAAGTACAGGTGCAGAACTAAAGATATGTTTAAAATGAGAAAATGTTTGAACTACCTCTGGTGTCTGTGTTTTACCTTTAATGAAATGTCAGTAATAGTTTGAAAATCCAAAAAAACCTAGAAGACCTTTTAGAGTAGTGGGCTGAGGCCACTTTAGTACAGCTTCAAGTTTGTGTGAGTACATAAAAAACCCTTTAGCACTGATGATATACCCTAGGAAGGGTATTTGGGCTTGATGAAACATGCATTTTCCAATCTTGGCATATAGCCTGTGGTCTCAAAGATGTTGAAGCACTTTCCGGACATAGTTCACATGTTAAGTATAAGATTTGGGGAAAATCAAGATATTGGCCTCTATTTAACAAGCTCCGTAAGGAGCTTGATGGCCCCTGTTTCTGGCGAGTCTTCAGAAACAGTAGTTATGAAGCAGGCGGACAGACATCGCCGGAAATCAACCCAATCGAGTACGGTCGGGTTGATTGCCACCCCCCTGCTGGCGGCTTATTGGCCGCGAGTCTGCAGGGGGCGGCATTGCACCAGCAGCTCTTGTGAGCTGCTGGTGCAATGCTGAATATGGCGAGCGTATTGTTCGCCGTATTCAGCGAGGTCTGTTGGATCAAGTCCGACAGACCTTGATAACTTGGGGCCATGGTCTAAATTGGCTTTTATGAAGGGATTTCTATAGTCATGAAAAGATTTCATCCATAAATTTTTGGAATACCGCTGAAGTGTTACAAAGGCCAAATGGCATTACCAGGTACTCGTAATGGCAGTAACTCAGTATTCCACTCAACTCCCGGTTTCATACGGATTAAATTATAAGCACTACGAAGATTGAATTTTGTGAAAACCGTTCCGCAAAGAGTTCCAAGATTAGTGGCAAGGGATACAAATTATTTATGGTGATTTGATTAAGCCCACAATAATCAATGCAAGTTTGAAGGCCTCCGTCCTTCTTTTCCACAAAAAAGAAGCCAGCCCCTGCAGGTGAAGATAAGGTATGGATAAAGTGATGCTTAAAGGTAAAGAGAGTTATATAACTTTTTAGGCAAGTGAATCCAAGACATAGTCTGACCCCAGGAGGTTAGCTCACCTGTAGTCCAATCAAAGCTTGGGTTATGTTGCTGCAACCAAGGAAATCCTAGAATAACTGGGCTGAAGGGAGAGTTGATAATTAAAAAAGTGAGCTTCTTTATGTGCAGTAGTAAAATCTGTAAGGTTATAGGTGGGTGCAACCTCAATCTTTGTGATGCCTGTTCCAAATGACTGACCACATAGATTGTGTACACGGATGGCTTTTTTCTTGTGAAGATAAGGGATGTGTTTTTTTTTAGCACATTTAAAGACTAAGAAGATTCCTGCATCTCCTGAGTCCACAAATGCTTCCCAAGTCACAGAGGTCTTTTCAAGAAGGAAGAGTGCTGGAAGTAGGGTTGTAGACTTGGAGGAATTATTTATAAGGTCTATCCAGGCTCCTCCGACACGAGTTGGACCTTCCCTTTTACTAGATATGTAGGGCAGGATGTTACCAAATGCCCTTTTAAGCCACCGTATAAGCAAAGACCCAGTGTTCTCCTTCTCAGTTTCTCTGCCTCATTAAGATGAAGGTGGTTGATATCCATGGGCTTTGCTGCAGTTCAGACTGTACTACAGGTAAATCTTCCAACAGAGATTGGAAAAGCAAAGCCAGAGTAGAAGTTGGACGAATGACTCGTTCGTGCTCCTGCATTCTTTAACGATATCTGACATCAAGTTGGATGCATAAATCAATATAGGCCTCCAGATCCTCTGGCAGATCCTTGTAGATCAATTAATCTTTTATTGGGTCTGACAGACCCTTGCAAAAAGATGCCCGTAAATCCCCTGAATCCCAACTTTTCTCTGCCACCAGCATACGGAACTCAATAGCATACTGTTGCTCTATTGGCTATCCAGGAGAGAACACTCAGCTGCAGCGGACCTGCCAGACCAATCAAATACAGTCTTAAGTGACAATAGGAACTTTTAAGCATCATGCAGAAGAGGGCGATATGATGAAAGTCACCTTAGCATCAGAGGAGGAAAAGGTCTCAGGATGATTTCTAAAATATAGGTACACACATTTTGAAAGCCTCAGTTGTCGAGTTTAGGCAAAGGTAGTTTAGGAGGCACAGAGACAGCAGGCAGCAAAACATATTTGTGTGTTTATCCAGCTTGACATCCAGGGTAGTGAGATGAGTCTCATGGGAACCAAGTTGCTGTCCCTGAAGTATGATAGCCTTCACCAACTCAGCTTGGTCAACCGACATTGCGGCCTGTTTGTAATGTAAGGTTCCGCAGCAAGGTACACCCTAGCCACTAATTGGAGGGTTCCCAAGCTTTGGTATAGTTCGTAGTAGAGAAGTGGTTGAGGGCAAGGCAAAGACATAGTGAAACAGAGAAGGTCAGCAACAGGCAGGCAATATGGCACAAAAGGATAATACAAGAGAGTATATGAAACAGGTAGGAAGTTGATATACAGTCTGGCAATGAGGGACAGAATCAACAGGCAAAAGAGTAGTCAAGATCAGGCAAAATGGTCAGAGGAATAATTCAGCAACACACAGCAAAGCATACCCAAACAGACATGGAGGACAGGAAGTGCTGAGTATTTATAGCAGAGCTGATTGCAGATCTACCGCAGCTGGCAGGCAGGTGGAGCCAAAGAGGAAAAAACAAGACAAAAGAACAGATTAGAAAAATAGAGCAGGATCTAAGGCTAACCTGTAGCTCAGAGGCAACTTACTGCAACACAAACCAGCAGTCCTAGGTTTAATACCCACGTAGGTTGTGACACAATACAAAACACCACTGTAAAATATAGCACTTTTTGAGACCTGAAATAAACCACCAACTTAGTGCTCAAGGAATATCTGCTATGAATTTTACTGCACACCCACACAGAAGTCATATTATATGAGCGATTTAGTGCTATCTCGCTATCTGACACGTAGATGTTAGCGCTTCCCAGACTAGCAATAAAAAATAACTTTGGACTTTTTAATTTTAAAGCATAATAGTGGTAATATTTTTGGCTCCACTTGGAATCTAGGGGGTTGATTTCTGAAGCAGCGGATACTGCTTCCGACCCACTACGCTTCAGTTCCGCCTGAAGCGGAAGTTTAGAAGCAGCGGTCCTAAGACCACTGCTCCTTAACTCATCCGCCACCTCTGAGGTTGCAGACAGCAGTCAGCCCGATCGAATACGATTGGGTTGATTGACACCCCCTGCTAGCGGCCGATTGGCCGTGAATCTGCAGGGGGCAGTATTGTACCAGCAGTTCACAAGAACTGCTGGTACAATGATAAATGCAGACAGCGTATGCTGTCGGGATTTATCAATGTGCGGTGGACAACACTGGACATGATATGCTATAGCGGATCATGTCTGTCCGCACCATGATAAATTTACTTCTAGGACTTTATTGGGAAACAAAATAAGTTTACTGTCCCTTAAAAGCTGTTTCCACTGAGTAATTACTTGTGACTACCATTAAATAAATCTTTTTAGTTACATGTAAAGCCTTAGGGGCCAATTTATTATGCTGCAAATGTAGCAGTTTCCGCTCGAGCCTTCAGGCTCGCTAGAAACATAAGTTAATGCTCCTTAACTCGTCCGCCAACTCTGAGGCGGCAAACAGCAATCAGCACGATCAGATACGATCCCGTTGATTGACACCCCCTGATAGTGGCCAATGGGGCATATTTATTAAAGTCTGGTGGACCTGATCTGACAGTGCGGATCAGGTCCGCAAGACTTCGCTGAATACGGCGAGCAATCTTGTGAGCTGCTGGTGCAACGCTGCCCCCAGCAGACTCGCAGCCGATAGGCCGCCAGCAGGGGGTGTCAATCAACCTGATCGTACTCGATCGGGTTAATTTCCGGCGATGTCTGTCCGCCGGGTCAGAGCATGCGGACAGGTTATGGAGCAGCGGTCTTTGTGACCACTGCTTCATAACTGCTGTTTCTGGAGAGCCTGCAGGCTCGCCAGAAACACAGGGCATCAAGCTCCATTCGGAGCTTGATACATATGCCCCAATGAATGTGCAGGGGGCGGTATTGCACAAGCATTTCATGAGAAATGCTTGTGCAATGATAAATGCCGACAGTGTATCAGTGGATCATGTCCATCCGACAAATGATAAATTGGCCCCTTAGAGTTGCATTATAAATGTGGCATTCCTTATCCTGCAGCAATATACATAGTCCTGTATATAAAGAAGCCAATTATGTGCAGGCTGGATGCATATGGTCTTACACAGGCCAATTGGCTCCTGTGCATATGGATGTAAGCCTGCTTCTATGGAGAGTAGGTAAAAATAACAGTAGAATCCTAAGGGCAAATCACATTATAATTTGCTTTTCTTTAATTCCACAGAATCAGAACATTTCAGTTGACAGTAATCTTCCTTATGTGGGGAAGGGAAAGTACAGACCTATAAATATTGTTTTGATCTTGTGAAATCTAACTATGCAATATGCATTTCGATATAAGACATTGTGCTATCTGGGTTTTATAACACAAAAGAGGTTACTTTCATTGTGTAACACGTTAGTAGTGCTCCCCAAGAGGTATCTATTCTGTATGTATCTCTATATTAAAGCCCTTTGCCTGCCTTTTTTTTTTATAACACCTGAGCAGGGCCGCCACTAGAAATTTTGGGGACCCTGACTTAGCCATTGATCATGCCCCCCCCTCCTTTGACAAACGACCCTATTCTAGACTCTCTACAACTCTTCTTTGATAAAATGTCTTTTCTCTATGAGGATAAGAATAAACAAAATACCACAGAAAATGCCCTCCGGGCATTAAGACAAAACAGAAGTCCTGCCGAAGATTATGTGTCAGATTTCAAGAGGTGGGCACCAGACACACTCTGGAATGAAGCAGCACTCCTTTATCAATTTTGACATGGCCTGTCAGACACGGTCAAGGACGAGTTAGCCAGGGGTGTTCTCCCTTCTACTTTGGATGCCCTTATGACACAATTGATTTCTATAGACCGAAGGTTACGCAAACGCATACACGAAAGGGGTTCCACTGAACAGCCTTGGAGGAGGAATCCTATTCCATCTTATTCACCTCCTGCTCCACGCAGTACAGAGGAACCAATGGAGATAGCATTCACTAAGGGACCCCTCACTGCTGATGAGAAAAACAGAAGGAAGGCCAACAATCTGTGTCTGTATTGTGCCTCAAAGTCCCACTCTGTGAAAGAGTGCCCAAGCCTCCAGAAGCAGAAGGGTAAGACATGTAGTGCCCATCTTTCATCACCTCCCAAAAGTCCATAAGAGTCTGAGGGAGGTGAAAGGCCATCCTATAGTTAGTGGAATTGGCTCGCTTTTGGAGCATTTGTCACATTGGCTTGATGCATTACTCCATCCTTTGGTAATCTCACTTAACAGCTACCTTAGGGATACAAAACATATCTTGAAATTGGTTAGTGCCATTGAATGGATACCCTCCACACACTCCTGGCTCACTGTGGATGTAACTGCACTTTACTCTTCAATTCCACACTCTAAAGGTTTGGAAGCAATACGCTTCTTTCTTAGAGAATATTCTAATTACACCAATGGGTTCCAGGAGTTTATGATAGAGGTTACGTCATTCCTTCTCACACACAATTTTTGCAGATTCAAGGGGGTCTTCTATCTCCAGATATGTGGGACAGCTATGGTGGCGAAGTTCGCCCCCTCTTACGCCAACTTATTTCTTGGTTGGTGGGAGCTGTCCCACATATTTGGAGATGGAAACCCCTTCAGACAGTGTATCTCTTTTTATAAGAGATACATTGGTGACCTTATTTTTGTGTTTAAAGGGAACAAACAAGAGGCCAGGAACTTTGTGAACTGGTTAAACACTAATGATATGAACCTTAGATTTACATTCGATTTTCAGGAAGAATCTATCAATTTCCTAGATGTTACACTTACAGTAGGAAGTGATAATACTATTCTTACAGATGTTTACCGAAAAACAATAGCAGGAAACACCTTACTACACGCCAAATCCTGCCACCCTAACTTTGTACCCCATGCAGTGGCCAAAGGACAATATGTCCGACTAAAGAGGAATTGTAGTAATAATGTGATGTATCAAACTAGGGCTAATGAACTCACCTCATGTCTTAGACAAAGAGGTTATTCAAATAGAGTCATAGACAGAGCCCATAATGAAGTGGCAACAATGGAACATGACCTTCTTTTACAAGATCATATAGAGGGTAAGGAATACACTAAACAATTCAAAGGTGTAACCTTTGTGACAGGCCACAGTAATAAATATAATCAGATCTGTGGCATAGTGAAACATTTTAGACTTTTGGTGGCAGACGACAAGTTAACATCATGCGTGGACAAGGGTATTAGATGTTCATTCAGGCGTGGAAGAACCATTGCCAATATGGTTTCTCCATCAGACCTCCCATGCCTAGACACCAATAAGAGCTCTTGGCTTAAGCATCTAGGTTTCTATAGATGTGGTAGAAATAAATGCAAATTTTGTGAATATGCATTGATATCCAAAACATTCAAGTCTGAAGTCACCCAAGAAAAGTTTAATATTAAACTTTGTGTCAATTGCAATTCCACTTTTGTCATATATGCCATTACATGTATTTTGTGTAAGAGGCAGTATATAGGACAAACTACACGTGATGTGGGCTCTAGGATTAGAGAACACTTTTCCTCTATCTCAATAGGCAAGTCTACTACACCATTGGTCCAACATTTTGTACATAGTCATAATAAAAGTCTGGACACGTTCAGGTGGCAAGTGATAGACAAAACTGTACCTCCGAAGAGAGGTGGGGATAAGTACAAACTTTTGAGTAAAAATTAGATGTACTGGATATTTAGATTGGAAACTCGAATCCCTTATGGATTTAATTCCGAATACGATCTCATTAACCACTGGCAAACGTAGGGTAATACATAAATAACCGGTTAATTCAAATATTATTACTAAATCTCTTTAGTTATATCCTCTCAAACCATAGTACAGTGGTTCCTCTCTAAGTCTATGAAGTAGCCTTTCCAGGTTCGATTCCTACAATATTCTTCCCTTTTCTTACTCAGCAATTTATTATTTTTACAATTACACATAAATCTATCTGTTATACTCCTTAGATATACTCTAACAGTTCATATTATCCCATAGCCTAATGGGCTTTACTGGAACTTAAGAAGTAGAATACACAGGTTTGATTCCCCTGGGACGTTGCACATATATATTTATAGTCCTTTTTTGGACTCTCATATAAATTTTAGAGATTAAAGAGGTATTTTGTAAAATGTTTTTTGATAATGGCCTTTGGAGAAGAATGTTTACATTATTTTCTGTGATATGTCCAAAGGGTATGTAAGTATGAATGGATATTTATGCACGTTTAGTCAAGTATCCTAAAAAAGTACCTTTTATATTGTTTTACTATTGTTAACTTGAATCAGTTTTTGTATATGCATAACTAAGGTACAAGGGGTGTTAACTTTCTAGCACTGATTATCTTACAGCTGTGATCATTTTAGTTTTAACCTGGACTGGTAATAAGTATTGTTTGCCTATAGCGTACTGACAAGCTATGACTACGACCTGTGTGCTGAAACGCGTAAGCTATTCCTAAACAGCTGTTTCAAGATACATGTTTTAACTTGTGGTGTTGTGGGATACCATGAACTTTTAAATTGTATGCGGTTGCATTGAATAAAAGTTATGTTTTATACTTAAGGATTCCGCTCTCTTCCCAGTTTTTTTATTCCTAAGACAAACTCAACACATATAAGATGTACTCATCTTCAGATCTCTTACATCACTCACTGTAATCTCTCTATCTCTCTACAGTGGGAGGCCCAAAGAATACTGACTCAAGCCATTATTGATTATTGTACCTGAGGCAATTTCATTGACAAGGCATTTGTTAAATTGTATCACATACCACTAATAAAGAGAGTTGATTCACTGGCTATACATGTAATTGAGGGTTCCTTCATATCATCAGGTCCTATCACCCACCATACGGTACCACTACTAATGACTACCTTATCAGGCCATAGAGAATATGTAACTTTTGATGTTATAGCCTCTCCTCTTTTTCCCTTAGTTTTAGGACTAGGTTGGTTACAAACCCATGAACCACAAATTGTGTGGGAAACTTCACAAGCAGAGTTTAAATCTGACTTCTGTAAAAAGACTTTCTATATACCAACACATATTCTTCACACCTCTATAGAAGCATCCATAATACCTGACTCCTATTCTGATTTTTCTGACGTATTTGATAAGATAGAAGCAGAAAATCTTCCTCTGCATAGATCATATGATTGCCCAATAGAATTGTTGCCCGGTTCCGATATTCCCTATGGGCACATATATCCCCTATCTGAACCAGAGTTAGCCCATTTGAAACAGTACTTAGACGATAATTTACGTAAAGGTTTTATAAGGCCCTCTACCTCTCCAGCTGGTGCAGGCATGTTTTTTGTTCGTAATAAGGATAACACACTAAGACCCATAATCGACTTTAGGAAATTGAACAAACGTACGAAGAAAAACAGGTATCCTTTACCTCTGATACCTGAAATTATAGAAAGACTTCAGGGGGCGACCATTTTTACAAAACTTGATCTGAGGGGGGAATACAACCTTATTAGAATTCAATCTGGGCATGAATGGCTGACACCGTTCCAGACTAGGTATGGCCTGTTCGAGTACACTGTCATGCCATTCGGGTTGTGCAATGCCCCTGCCACTTTTCAGTGTTTTATTAATGACCTATTTTGAGATTTGTTAGACGTTTGCATGATTATATATCTAGACGATATACTCATCTACTCCAAGACGGAAGACCAACATATACTCCAAGTTAGAGCTGTTCTACAACGTCTTAGACAAAATTCTTTATATGCAAAAGCTGAAAAATGTATATTTAACACTGATACTATATCCTTTATAGGATATCTTATATCACCCCTAAGTATCCAGATGGAAAACAAAAAGATTGAGGCTATAACATCTTGGCCTACTCCGAAAAGTAAAAAAGATATTCAGTGTTTCATCGGTTTCGCTAATTTTTATAGAAAAGTTATAAAAAAAATTTCCCTTTTAGCCAGACCTTTGACATCCCTCACAGGTAATCAACCAACTTTCATCTGGACCTCTCAAGCTGACATAGCATTCAACAAGTTGAAACACTCTTTCACTACAGCTCGTGTACTTAAATTCCCAGATCCCAAATTACAATACAAATTTATTTATTTATTTTTATTTATAAAAATATTTTACCAGGAAGGATACATTGAGATTTCTCTTGTTTTCAAGTATGTCCTGGGATCCCAAAACATTGCAATTGATACAATAGGGTACAATAAAATACAAAAACAATAATAATACACAATATATGCAAAAATTAACATAGAATAGGTAGGAAATATATAATCAACCATGACAGGTGCATTCTGTTTTGAGATATGTAGAGAGGGATCTCTTAAAGGATATCAGGCTTGGGGAAGGTTTGAAAGTGTGCGGGAGGTCATTCCATAATTGTGGCGCTCTGTAGGAAAAGGAGGATCAAGCTGCTTTCTTTTTGTATTGAGTCAAGCTAAATAATGTGCTGGTACTGGATCGGAGATTATAGGAGGTGGGAATAGCAGGGCAGAGCATTCTGCTCAGGTAGGGTGGGAGCTTCCCAGAAAGGCTCTTAAACACAAGGCAGGAAAGATGGAGGGTGCGTCTGGATTCCAGCGTCAGTCAGTTTAGTTCTTTTAGCATGTCACAATGGTGGGCCCTGTAGTTACATTGTAGCACAAAGCGGCAGAACGAGTTATATAACGTATTTAGTTTATTAAGGTGAGTTTGCGGTGCAGGTGCATATACTACGTCCCCGTAATCCATGATAGGCATCAGCATTTGCTGTACAATCTTTTCCTTTACTGTAGGGCTGAGGCAAGATTTGTTTCTGTACAGGGCACCTAGTTTTGGATAAAGTTTAGATGCAAGTTTTTCTATGTGGAGGCCAAAAGATAGATTAGGGTCTAACAACATACATTTCATATTTGAAAGAGTGGACTGCGGTCAGCGTGCAATTGGATTTTGTTTTGATGTGTAGATGGGAATTTTGTAATTTGTGTAATTTAGGTCTCATTCCAAAGATCATTGTGACTGTTTTGTCAGTGTTTAGGAAGAGTTTGTTTTTTGAGATCCACTTTTCTACCTCTGTGAACTGGTCTTGGAGCACTGCTTCAAGCTGCTGCAGATCGGAATTGTTTGCATAGATTACCGTGTCATCTGCGTACATGTGTACAGTTGAGGATTTGCAGACATTAGGCAGATCATTTATAAATAATGTGAATAGTAGGGGGCCGAGAATGGAACCTTGGGGAACACCACACGTGACTGGGAGAGGGAGGGAGTCACTGTTAGAAATTGAGACATATTGTGATCGATCAGATACATATGATCGAAACCAGGTTAACGGACGATCAGCAATACCAGAGTTTTTTAGTTTGAGCAGTAGTATGTCATGATCTACTGTGTCAAAGGCCTTTGCAAAATCAAGGAAAATAGCTCCAGTTAGTTCTACTTGTTCCATGCCAGCTTGGATGTCGTTGCAAACTTTTAGGAGGGCAGTTGTAGTGGAGTGATTCAGGCGAAAACCTGATTGATCAGGGGTCAGATAGTTAGAAAATTGGTAATACTCGCATAATTGCGTATGGCCGCATTTTTCTAAAATTTTTGACAATACTGGGAGCAATGATATAGGGCGATAGTTAGAAACCAAGGTTAACTCCCCACTTTTATGAATAGGCACTACTCTTGCAGTTTTCCAGAGTTTGGGTATGTTTCCAGCCATCAAGGATTCATTAATTAGGGTTGTGACAGGCTTAGCAATTGCCAGCGCACTGAGCTTCAACCGCATTGCTTGGATTTGATCAGGTCCAGACTGGTTTTTCATTTTTAGATTATTAAGGTGTTTCTTAACGACATTGATGGATACAGGTCTAAAATTGAACTTCTCTATATTGGGTCTTTGCTGTTTTAGTGGGTCCTGATCCACATTTCTAGTTTCAAGATGCGTGCCATTAATTAGTTTGTCAATCAGGGTGGTGGAGCATCCGACAAAATAATTGTTAAAGGCATTTGCTACTTCTAAGGGGAGTTGCAGGGTTTGGTTATCCACATTGACAGTGGAGGGTTGGGAGTGGATTGGTGGATTTTGTAAGTTATTTATGAGTTTCCAAAACTTTCTAGGGTTAGATATGTTATTGTTCAGATTTTCACAGAAATATTGGGCCTTGGCCAATTTTGTTTGTTTAGTGCATATATTTCGCCATTGTCTATATACACAGTGATCGTTCATAGAGCCAGCAACTTTGAACACAATGAATCCCGAAACTGGTACATTTGAATGAGGTCAGCTGTGATCCAATTTAAGTGTGCTCCTTCTACTCTCACCTTATGCAGCGGTGCATGTAAATTCCAAACTAGTAGATGTTCAGACTGAAAGAATTCAACTGCAGAGTCTAGATCTGGGATTAAGTTTAATCTGTGCCAGGGGAGGTTCTTGATATCATTTAGAAATGATTGAATATTAAATTTTTTGAAGGACCTGGTGATTTTAACCTTGGGAGGGGATTTAGTTGCCTTTATTTTACGCACGCAGTACACTATGCAGTGGTCACTGAAATTGTTAGGGAGAACACCTGCCTCATGGATTCGGTCGGGAGAAGTGGAAAGAATCCAGTCGAGCAGGGTATGATTATGGCTTTTGATGTTTATGCGAGTTGGGGAGGAGATTAATTGCGTTAGCTGCAAAGATTTAAATAGCGTGCGACAACTGTTATTTTTAGGATTTAGCCAATCAATATTAAAATCTCCAAAACCCAAAATTTCACTTTTTGGGTTTTGAGCTATGGTTTCACTAAGGAGATGGACTATGTCAGAAATGGAATGCACAGTGGAGCTAGGTGGGCGGTAGATTCCTGCAACAATGATTGATTTACTGCACAGTATCTCAATTGTGCCAGAAAGGAAATCAAAGGTGGCAGGAGAGCTAGATTTTTGTAAGGGGGTGAACTTTGTGGAATTGTCAACATAAATTACAATGCCACCTCCTCTCTTTGCTCTGTCAATTCTATGGCATGAATACCCATGTATTGCAATTGTAGAGTCAGGTATTTTTGCAGTTAGCCACGATTCAGAGATAACAATGATTTTGGGCTTGTATTGTAAACACCAAGCTTGCAGTGGCATCGATTTTTGGTAGTAAGCTGCGGATATTACAGTGCACAAAGGAGAGGCCTTTTTTAGCTGGAAGGCTAGGATTGGAATTTGCTTGGGGGCCAGGGTTAGACTCTACATCATTTGCAAGGGCAAGTAACATAAGGAATAGGAATTTGGACATAGTCTTCCAAAGGCTACCTGTAGCAGAGGGCTGTGTCAGCTGATGTAAGTTGCTCTGTGAATTTTCTTTACATATTGGAAGTGGATGCCTCCGATTATGCCCTTGGGGCTATATTGTCTCAACGACAATCTCCAAAAGCACCTATTCATCCGATCGCATTCTTCTTCAGAGTTATGACCTCTTCTGAGATAAACTACCCAATCGGGAATAAAGAGCTCCTTGCAATTAAATCTGCCCTTGAATTCTGGAGACATCTCCTAGAGGGTGCTACCATCCCAATCCTGATCTATACAGATCATAAAAACTTGGAGTATCTGAAAACTAACAAGACATTATCTGCTCGTCAAATTATATGGAGCCTGTTCTTCACTCGATTCGAGTTCATAATTACATACAGGCCCAGTAACAAAAACGGAAAAGCTGATTCATTATCTAGGAAAGATCCAAGACCTGCTTACTCAAACCCAGCAGTTAGCATCATCCCACACAGCAGATTCATTAGAATAACTTTCAATTTCTCTTCTGATATCCGTGTCTCCCAAAAACGAGACCCAGAACTACCAACAGACCTTTTAACCAAGGGTAGTGATGGATTGTACTACCATCAAGAGAAAGTCTTTATACCCCCCAACCTACGTAAAGAAATACTCCAATCCACACATGATTCTATAATATCTGGACACCCAGGAGTACAGAAAACCATGCATCTTCTAAAAAGAGATTTTTGGTGGCCCAGAATGTCTTCTGACGTTATCAAGTATATTAAATCATGTACCACTTGTGCTATTGCTAAAACTTACAAAGCACCTCCGTACGGTCTTCTACTTTCTTTACCAGTCCCCGACAGACCGTGGAAGACATAGCAATGGATTTCATTGTAGACTTGCCTAGCTCTAACAACCACGACTGTATAATGGTAGTTGTCGACTTGTTTTCTAAGATGGCACATTTCATTCCATGTCATTCTCTACCCACAGCTTCCGAAACTGCACAACTATTCCTCGCTCAGATTGTAAGATTACATGGACTTCCAGATTCCATCACTTCAGATAGAGTTTCTCAATTTACCTCAAAGTTTTGGACTCAACTTTGTATCATTCTGAAAATTCAATGCAGGCTTAGCACTTCTCACCACCCACAGACCAACGGTCAAACCGAAAGGACCAACCAAACACTTGAACAATATCTACGGTGCCATTGCTCCTATCTACAAAATGACTGGGTATCACTTCTACCCACCGCGGAATTCGCTTTTAACAATTCTCTTAATGTCTCCACGAAGGTATCTCCATTTTTTGCAACTATGGATTTCACCCCAGGTTCCATTTATACCCCAGAGAGGAAACTACATCTCCTCTGGTCAATGACACTATTAATGAATTGGCTCAACACGTTCGTGTCATCCAAGAGAACCTCAAACTTGCTCACGCACAACAAAAATCTTTCTACGATTTACGCAGATGAAAACCCCCTTCTTACCGCGTTGGTGAAATGGTATGGTTGTCCACTAGACACTTGAACCTTAAGGTCCCAACTAAGAAATTGGGAGCACTTTTCATCGGTCCTTTCAGGATGTCCAAGATCGTCAATCCTAATGCCGTCACATTGGAGTTGCCTAAAACTCTTCCTATTCATCCCACATTTCATGTTTCTCTTCTAAAACCTTATGCCTCGGATAATCCTACTGGTTATAACCCTGGACATCCTCTCACTGACATCATTGACCCGGAATACGAGATTGATGCCATTCTGGATTCCAGATTCCATCGCAATGAGCTTCAGTACCTCATGTATTGGAAATGTTTCAGTCATGATGAAGATTCTTGGGAACCTTCATCTAACCTTTCCGCTCCCAGACTGGTCTCTCTCTTCCACCGCCGGTATCCCGACCACCCCAGACCTTGAGCCTCGGAGTGGCTCCTTGGGGGGGGGGGAGGAGTTCGGTCATGAATACCTTCTTCTGTTACCCTCCCTTTAAATCTCAGCTGCTCCCTTTATAAGCCGCCACCTCTCAACATCCTGTGCTCAGTAATTTGATTCTGTTCCTGGTTGTGACTACAGCTCAGTTTCAAGCTCTAGCCTCTTAGCCCTGCTTCCCTTCCACTTCGGAGATCCCCATTCAGGATCCAACACCAACCTCAGGATCTTAAACTACAGCCTGTTCTACCCTGCAGCTCAACCTCTTCCTACCTTGCAGCAGTCCTCACATTTACCTGCAAGTTCCACATTCTGACCGGCATCTGTAAGATAGCTCTCACGGAACTCCGGAAAGGAACTCCGCCTCCTCCTTTCTCTTCCGAACTTACTGTATTGGTAACTGAAGCTCCGTTCCACGGACAGCTTACAAACACCGCTCCTGGAAGAGTCAGACCGGTCTCAGGTATTGTGCGGATATTGTCCTCTCTTGTACCTGTAAATTACGGAACTGTTCAAAGTGAGAATAAGAACTGTATTACCTAGCATTTAATGTTCCACTGCATGGAGGTTATAACAGGGCTGTCTTAAAGTGAACTGTTTCATTTTCTGGTTTACACAGCACGCTGCTCAGAGGTTACAGGAGGGCTAAATGACTTTTTCTGTGTAAGATTATTTTGTATGAAAAGACTCACAGTTTATACACCTGTCACAGTTTGAATTCCTAAGTTAACCTCAAGCACGCTGTACTATACAATAGAAAGTGGATTTCTGGTTATTCTCTTTTCTGCTATTTCCCCACATTGGGCCCTCAGTCTAGGATAAGAACAGGGGTTGTATACATTCAATTCCGACATTTTGTGAGACTGAGTGGTTCATAAAATAATTCCTCCAAATCACCTACCTAACCTTACACATCCACAGAAAATGACATACATACCCACCCCCACTGAAAAAAAATACATACACACTCATAGAGACACAAACCAAAGCACAAAGACAGTAACACAGACACCCACAGAAACACTAACAGGAGGAAACATTTATGTACCTTGCATCCCCTAAATCAACAGTGTGACATGCATGATAAAAAAAATTGCAGAAATTAAGAGATCACTTTTTTAAAGAATTATATTTGTAAATGTACAAACAAAAATAATTCTGTGAATTCAAAATTGTACATTAATGATCTGGGTAGACGGCTAGATGAAGAAAAGTACTTTTAAAAGGTTGACATATGTTTGTTTTTTCCCCATTTTCCCCATTTTCCCCAACCAAGAGCACCACTTCAAATATAGTGTACAAATGTTCCCATCTTTCAGCTGTACTTATGGATTTTGAAAATGCTGTACTCTATATGGTCTTGGTGGAACCATAAGCTGTGGTACTCATACCATTAGATCTGGTTAAATGCAGGATTTAGGCTTGTTGGTATGTATTTAAAAATTAAGTCAGCTGTAGTGTAAACTAAACAGTTTTAAGTTAACCTGTCTCATTTCAAATACTGAGCAATCTTAGTCTGAGGGTATAACATTTTATGCAGATGTAAAAATCTTAGATAAAATGCCTCCTTGCATCTGGAAAGTCCTTGCATAAAGGGGCAGTAAACTGGAATGTAATTAATATACACACACACACATATATATATATATATATATATATATATGTATATATATATATATATATATATATATATATATATATATATATAAAATAAATAAATTTAAAAAAATGCATGTCTGCCAAAAGGGCACCTTCCATTTGTGTATTGAGGAGGAGACATTTCTGCATGGTTTTAAATATAGAATTTCTACAGCATTGACAAATAATCATAAAAACACTGCTGCTAAAAAATTGTGTTTTTTATGGACCCCTGGCCCCACCATACAACTACTACCACACTGAAGTTACAATTCGAAATTGCACAAAGAAATAAAAAACATTTGCTAAGTAAGTCCTACCTCCTCTGCAAATGAAAGTTATCTGCCGTCTGACTCAGGCACACACTGTACAAACAAACGGCTAGATTTGGAGTTTTGTCGGTAACGACCCGAAAAACTAACGCCGGCTTTTTTCTGGCCGCACCATAAAAATAACTCTGGTATTGAGAGTCCACATAAAGGCTGCGTTAGGCTCCAAAAAAAGAGCGTAGAGCATTTTTAACGCAGCTTCAACTCTCGATACCAGAGTTGCTTACGCAAGCGGCCAGCCTCAAAAACGTGCTCGTGCACGATTCCCCCATAGGAAACAATGGGGCTGTTTGAGCTGAAAAAAAACCTAACACCTGCAAAAAAGCCGCGTTCAGCTCTTAACGCAGCCCCATTGTTTGCTATGCGGTAACCCTTCCTACGTCTGCACTTAACACTCTAACATGTACCCCGAGTCTAAACACCCCTAACCTTACACTTATTAACCCCTAATCTGCCGCCCCCGCTATCGCTGACCCCTGCATTTTATTTTTAACCCCTAATCTGCCGCTCCGTAAACCGCCGCTACTTACATTATCCCTCTGTACCCCTAATCTGCTGCCCCTAACACCGCCGACCCCTATATTATATTTATTAACCCCTAATCTGCCCCCCACAACGTCGCCTCCACCTGCCTACACTTATTAACCCCTAATCTGCCGAGCGGACCTGAGCGCTACTATAATAAAGTTATTAACCCCTAATCCGCATCACTAACCCTATAATAAATAGTATTAACCCCTAATCTAACCTCCCTAACATCGCCGACACCTAACTTCAATTATTAACCCCTAATCTGCCGACTGGAGCTCACCGCTACTCTAATAAATGTATTAACCCCTAAAGCTAAGTCTAACCCTAACACTAACACCCCCCTAAGTTAAATATAATTTACATCTAACGAAATTAATTAACTCTTATTAAATAAATTATTCCTATTTAAAGATAAATACTTACCTGTAAAATAAATCCTAATATAGCTACAATATAAATTATAATTATATTATAGCTATTTTAGGATTTATATTTATTTTACAGGTAACTTTGTATTTATTTTAACCAGGTACAATAGCTATTAAATAGTTAAGAACTATTTAATAGCTAAAATAGTTAAAATAATTACAAAATTACCTGTAAAATAAATACTAACCTAAGTTACAATTAAAACTAACACTACACTATCAATAAATTAATTAAATAAACTACCTACAATTACCTACAATTAACCTAACACTACACTATCAATAAATTAATTAAATACAATTCCTACAAATAAATACAATTAAATAAACTAGCTAAAGTACAAAAAATAAAAAAGAACTAAGTTACAAAAAATAAAAAAATATTTACAAACATAAGAAAAATATTACAACAATTTTAAACTAATTACACCTACTCTAAGCCCCCTAATAAAACAACAAAGCCCCCCAAAATAAAAAATGCCCTACCCTATTCTAAATTACTAAAGTTAAAAGCTCTTTTACCTTACCAGCCCTGAACAGGGCCCTTTGCGGGGCATGCCCAAAGAAGTTCAGCTCTTTTGCCTGTAAAAAAAAAAACATACAATACCCCCCCCCAACATTACAACCCACCACCCACATACCCCTAATCTAACCCAAACCCCCCTTAAATAAACCTAACACTAAGCCCCTGAAGATCATCCTACCTTGTCTTCACCTCACCAGGTATCACCGATCCGTCCTGGCTCCAAAATCTTCATCCAACCCAAGCGGGGGTTGGCGATCCATCATCCGGTGGCTGAAGAGGTCCAGAAGAGGCTCCAAAGTCTTCATCCTATCCGGGAAGAAGAGGCGATCCGGACCGGCAACCATCTTGATCCAAGCGGCATCCGATGACGACCGGCTCCATCCTGAAGACCTCCACCGCGGACCCATCTTCTTCCAGCGACGTCCAACTGAAGAATGACGGTTCCTTTTAGGGACGTCATTCAAGATGGCGTCCCTCGAATTCCGTTTGGCTGATAGGATTCTATCAGCCAATCGGAATTAAGGTAGGAATATTCTGATTGGCTGATGGAATCAGCCAATCAGAATCAAGTTCAATCCGATTGGCTGATCCAATCAGCCAATCAGATTGAGCTCGCATTCTATTGGCTGTTCCGATCATCTATTGGAGTTTTGTCGTTAGATGTCTAACGCTCACTTCAGAAACTACTCTAAAAATCCCATTGAAAAGATAGGATACGCAATTGACGTAAGGGGATCTGCGGTATGGAAAAGTCGCGGCTGAAAAGTGAGCGTTAGACCCTATTTTGTGTGACTCCAAATACCGGCGGTAGCCTAAAACCAGCGTTAGGAGCCTCTAACGCTGGTTTTCACGGCTAACGCCAAACTCCAAATCTAGGTCAAAGTACCAAGTCTGTCTCACACTGTGCATTTTTTTTTTTTTTAGTTCTTGCCTCATGGGGCCCCCCTGGCCCATTGGGCCCCTGACAGGAGTCACCCCTGTCACCCCCTGATGGCGGCCCTGCACCTGAGACCTAATATCATTGAGCCTTTATAACTTTTTTTTGCAAAAAAAAATTAATTTTTATTATGAATGTAACTGTACTTTTATACATTTAACCAGAGCTCTGAGGATGCAATATTCTGACGCGTTTACTTCAATTGCGCTCAAACGATCACGTTTACTTTCAACATCTAATACGAGCATTACATCTCATGCACGCAACAATGTGTTTAGCTGTCTTGTATCCCTTGTTGAAAAGTATACCTAGGTAGGTTCAGGAGCTGCTGATTTGTGACTGCACATATTTGCCTCATGTTATTAGCTCACCCAGTGTGTTAACTAGCTCCCAGTAGTACATTGCTGCTTTTTCAACAAAGAATACAAAGAGAATGAAGCAAATTAGATAATAGAAGTAAATTGGAAAGTTATTTAAAATTGCATGTTCTTTCTGTATCAAGAAAGAACCTTTTTGGGGTTCATGTCCCTTTAACCTTAGAAGCCACCCCTTAGAAGCCACCTGATTAACCCCTTGACTGCCAGGAATATTAGAAATGTGGTGCGCAGCTGCAATTAGCGGCCTTCTAATTACCAAAAAAAACAGTGGCAAAGCCATGCATGTCTGCTATTTCTGAACAAAGGGGATCCCAGAGAAGCTGTTACATCCATTTGTGTTATGATTGCACAAGCGGTAGGTAAATAATTTCAGTGAGAACCCCAAAGTTTGTGAAAAAGTTAACAATTTTTTTAATATGACCACATTTGGCAGCGAAACAGTGGCATGAAATATACCAAAATAGGCCTAGATCAATACCTTGGGTTGTCTACTAAAAAAAAATATATAGTTTGAATAGATAAATAAAAAACAAAAAACAAGGCTCTATTTCTGTTTAAATGGAGTGATGGCAAAAATGCTAAAATTTCTCGGTCTTTTGCGCAAGTTTTAGTCTGAAATGCCCGGTCCTTAAGAGGTTAAAGGGACATAAAACCTAAGGGGCTAGATTACAAGTGGTGCAGTAAATTTTTGCGTTAGCAAAAACATCGCTAGCGTTAAGCTTTTTGCGCTTGTTAGGTTCTGCTGGTTTTACAAGTTGCATAAAAACTTATTTTGCTCTAATGTTAACCCGAAAAGCACAAAAATCCCAAGCTGAGATTTCACGTGCGCATGCATGTATTAAAGAGGGGAAAAAAACTAACACCCTACTCATGCAAACAACATCGTATTTTGCATTCCCCATAGAAGTCAAAGGAGAAAAAAAATGTAACAGACACCCTACCATAAGCCTATTAATCCCTAAACCACAACCCACATCACAAACACTAATTAAAACTATTAACCCCTAAACCGCCATCCCCCACAACGCAAAGTACCTAAATAAACTATTAATGGTGTTTGCATTTACTTATATTGTAGCACTGCTAGATTTCTGTAGACAAAAAAAATGTCTTTACTTGGCTCAGAATAAAAGTCTAAGGGGCCGATTTATCAAGATCCGTATGGGGCTTAATGCCCCTGTTTCCGCACGAGCCTTCCGCTTGCTCTGAGGCCGCGGACAGAAATCAACCCTATCGAATATGATTGGGTTGATTGACACCCCTTGCTAGCGGCTGATTGGTTGCGAATCTGCAGGGGGCGGCACTGCACCAGTAGTTCTTGTGAACAGCGTATGCTGTTGGCATTTACCGATGTGCTGTGGATATGATACGCTACACTGTATCATGTCCCCTCGCACTTACATAAATAGGCCCCTAAATATCACTATAGGAAAAATTTCAACATTGCTGGTCCCTTTAAATTGAATAATCTAACCTTTATTTGTAAAGAATTGTATTCACTATGATGTGTAGCTATAGGTAGGTGGAGAGGAGGGTTGAAAAAGTGGCTGCAGTTGGATAAAATCCCAGAGCAGATTGATCATAGATTTTTGAGATGTTTCCATCCTGTTCATAAACAGCCTTGTGTCAAGAGACTGGTACGTGATGGATCTCGATCCAAGCCCATAAGGAGCTCACCATCTGGACACAGAAAGATGTGACTGAAGTGAGAGGACAATAATTTGTGAATAGACGTCTATGTCCTGCACTTATTGGCTCTTCTCTCACTGTTCTGTTCTAGTTGTGCAAATGTGTTTATAAAAATGTGCAACTGAGCAGTAATGCACTTTCCTTCACCTACTTCAGTCACTACTTAGGTTTACACACATCACTGTATTCTCCTTGTATTATGAACTTTGGAAGAGAGCAATAAAAATCATGTTCAAAGGGGCACCTGCTTTTATTCCACTTTGATGCTTTTCTTGCTTTTTATTTGCTGTGCTGTTGCCATAATTACTTGGCAGATGATACAATGCACACATTTAGATTGAGTTTTATTACGGTCAATATAAAACAATTACTTTCTATCTCTTTATCGATCTGTCTATTGGCCTTCCTAGCAGTCTATCTTTCTGTCTGTGAGTCTATCTGTCTATCCATCATATAGCTATCTATCATCAATATATATATTATCTATCTATCTATCATCTATCTATCTATCTATCTATCTATCTATCTATCTATCTATCTATCTATCTATCTATCTATCTATCTATCTATCTATCTATCTATCTATCTACAGTATCTATCTATCTATCTATCTATCTATCATCTATCTATCTACAGTATCTATCTATCTATCTATCTATCTACCTATCTATGTATCATCTATCTATCTATCTATCTATCTATCTATCTATCTCTCTATCTCTCTATCTATCTATCTATATCTCTATCTATCTATCTATCTATCTATCTATCAATATATCTGTCTGTCTGTCTGTCTGATGATACAATGCACACATTTAAATTGAGTTGTATTACAGTCAATACAAAACAATCGGCTAGATTACGAGTTTTGCGGTAAGAGGGGTGCAGTGCTAACTTGCACGTTATTTTCACCGTTCACTTACCTACAGCGCTGATATTACAGGTTTTCATAAACCCGGCGTTAAAAGATAAGAAGTGAGCATAGAGCATAGAGCTTAAGTCAGCGGTGAGCTGGTTGTACGTGCTTGTGCACGATTTCCCCATAGACATCTATGGGGAGAGCCGGCTGAAATAAGTCTAACACCTGCAAAAAAGCAGCGTAAAGCTCCGTAACGCAGCCCGATTGATTCCTATGGGGAAACAAAATTCCTGTTTACAAATAACACCCTAACATAAACCCAGAGTCTAAACACCCCTAATCTTACACTTATTAACCCCTATTCTGCCGTCCCCGACATAGCCGAAACCTACATTATATTTATTAACCCCTAGTCTGCTGCTCCTGACATCGCCGACACCTACATTATACTTATTAACCCCTAATCTACTGCCCCAACATTGCAGACACCTACATTATATTTATTAACCCCTAATCTCCCGCCCCAATGTCGCGGTAACCTACCTACACTTATTAACCCCTAATCTGCCGCCACCAACGTCGCCGCCACTATAATAAACATATTAACCCCTAAACCGCCACGCTCCCGCATCGCAAACACTAGTTAAATATTAGTAACCCTTAATCTGCCACCTACTTACATTTATTAACCCCTAATCTGCCGCACCCAACGTCGCCACCACTATACTAAATTTATTAACCCCTAAACCTAAGTCTAAACCTAACACCCCCTAACTTAAATATAATTAAAGTAAATCTAAATACAAATTAATATCATTAACTAAATAATTCCTATTTAAAACTAAATACTTACCTGTAAAATAAACCCTAAGCTAGCTACAATATAACTAATAGTTACATTGTAGCTAACTTTGGGTTTATTTTTTTTACAGGCAAGTTTGTATTTATTTTAACTAGGTATAATAGTTATTAAATAGTTATTAACTATTTACTAGCTACCTAGCTAAAATAAATACAAATTTACCTGTAAAATAAAACCTAACCTGTCTTACACTAACACCTAACCTTACACTACAATTAAATCAATTACCTAAATTAAATACAATTACCTAAATTACAGATATTTAAACAAATTACACCTAATCTAATAGCCCTATCAAAATAAAAAGCCCCCCCCAAATAAAAAAAAAACCCTAGCCTAAACTAAACTACCAATAGCCCTTAAAAGGGCCTTTTGCGGGGCATTGCCCCAAAGAAATCAGCTCTTTTATCTGTAAAAAAAATACAAACAACCCCCCAACAGTAAAACCCACCACCCACACAATCAAACCCCCAAATAAAATCCTAACTAAAAAAACATAAGCTCCCCATTGCCCTGAAAAGGGCATTTGGATGGGCATTGCCCTTAAAAGGGCATTTAGCTCTATTGCGGCCCAACCCCTAACCTAAAAATAAAACCCACCCAATAAACCCTTAAAAAAACCTAACACTAATCCCTGAAGATCCACTTACAGTTTTGAAGAGCCAACATCCATCCTCAACGAAGCCAGGAGAAGTCCTCAGCGAAGCGGCAAGAAGTCCTCAGCGAAGTCGGGAGAAGTCTTCATCCAAGCCGGCAGAAGTGGTCCTCCAGATGGGCAGAAGTCTTCATCCAGACGGCATCTTCTATCTTTATCCATCCGGCGCGGAGCGGCTCCATCTTCAAGACATCCGATGCAGAGCATCCTCTTCTTTCCGACGACTAACGACGAATGAAGGTTTCTTTAAATGACGTCATCCAAGATGGCGTCCCTTGAATTCTGATTGGTTGATAGAATTCTATCTAGAATTAAAGGTGAACAATTCTATTGGCTGATGCAATCAGCAATCAGCAAAGCGGCAAGAAGTCCTCAACGAAGCCTATTGGCTGATTTGATCAGCCATTAGGATTGAAGCTCAATCCTAATGGCTGATCAAATCAGCCAATAGGATTGAGCTTGCATTCTATTGACTGATTGGAACAGCCAATGATGAAGACTTCTGCCCGTCTGGAGGACCACTTCTGCCGGCTTGGATGAAGACTTCTCCCGGCTTCGTTGAGGACTTCTTGCCGCTTTTCTGAGGACTCCCCCCGGCTTCGTTGAGGATGGATGTCGGCTCTTCAAAACTGTAAGGGTTTATTGGGTGGGTTTTATTTTTAGGTTAGGGTTTGGGTCGCAATAGAGATAAATGCCCATCCAAATGCCCTTTTCAGGGCAATGGGGAGCTTAGCTTGGTTGTGTGGGTGGTGGGTTTTACTGTTGTATTTTTCTTTACAGGTAAAAGAGCTGATTTCTTTGGGGCAATGCCCCGCAAAAGGCCCTTTTAAGGGCTATTGCTAGTTTAGTTTAGGCTAGGTTTTTTTTTATTTTGGGGGGCTTTTTTATTTTGATAGGGCTATTAGATTAGGTGTAATTAGTTTAAATATCTGATAATTTGTTTTTTATTTTGTGTAATTTAGTGTTTGTTTGTTTTTGTAATTTAGGTAATTGTATTTAATTTAGGTAGTTGATTTAATTGTAGTGTAAGGTTAGATGTTAGTGTAACTCAGGTTAGGTTTTATTTTACTGGTAAATTTGTATTTATTTTAGCTAGGTAGTTAGTAAATAGTTAAAAACTATTTAGTAACTATTCTACCTAGTTAAAATAAATACAAAATTGCCTGTAAAATAAAAATAAACCCTAAGCTAGCTACAATGTAACTATTAGTTATATTGTAGCTATTTTAGGGTTTATTTTATAGGTAAGTATTTAGTTTTAAATAGGAATAATTTAGTTAATGATATTAATTTGTATTTAGATTTATTTTAATTATATTTAAGTTAGGGGGTGTTAGGCTTAGGTTAGACTTAGGTTTAGGGGTTAATAAATTTAGTATAGTGGCGGCGACGTTGGGTGCGGCAGATTAGGGGTTAATAAATGTAGGTAGGTCACGGCGATGTTGGGGGTGGCAGATTAGGGGTTTATAATATTTAACTAGTGTTTGCGTTGCGGGAGTGCGGCATTTAGGGGTTAATATGTTTATTCTAGTGGTGGCGATGTTGGGAGCGGCAGATTAGGGGTTAATAATTTTATTTTAGTGTTTGCGATGCGGGAGGGCCTTGGTTTAGGGGTTAATACGTAGTTTATGGGTGTTAGTGTACTTTTTAGCACTTTAGTTATGAGTTTTATGCTACAGCTTTGTAGTGTAAAACTCATAACTACTGACTTTAGAATGAGATATGAATCTTGCGGGATAGGCTGTACCGCTCACTTTTTGGCCTCCAAAAAAAAGCTTGTAATACCGGCGCTATGGAAGTCCCATTGAAAAAAAGACTTTACGAAAATTGCGTAAGTTAATTTGCGGTACGGCTAAAAAAGTGTGCGGTGCAGCTGTACCTACAAGACTTGTAATAGCAGCGGTAGTGAAAAAGCAGCGTTATGAGCCATAACGCAGCTTTTTTACTCATAACGCAAAACTTGTAATCTAGCCGAATTACTTTAAATGCATAACATTAAAAATGTTGCACTGTCTCTATCTCTTTATATATCTGTCTATTGACCTCCCTAGCAGTCTTTCAGTCTATCATCTATTTATCTATCTATCTATCTATCTATCTACCTACCTACCATCTATCTATCTATCTATCTATCTATCTATCTGTATATCTGCCTGTCTGTCTATTATCTATCAAGCTGTCTATCAGACATGTGCACGGGCGAAAAAAATAATTCAGACGAATCTTTCAGAACGAAGAATCAAAAAAATAAGTTTTCCAAATGCTTGGTTGCCGTGCTGTTCGGTATTTGTTTTTTTTTTAAACTAAACAAATACTGAATATTCATGGAACATTTACACTTGTTGTCGTTAAACGACCACCAGTAACGTTATATACTACTTACCTCTAGCCCGCTGGGGAGAGGCGTTATTCCTGACACTTCTTCACAGAACCTCCTATTTAACAAATGAATACTGATGAATTTTGTCAGTTTTTATTAGTTTTCTTTAAATTTGCATTCATTCGGATATTAATTTCATGATCTTCGCACATCTATTATCTATCTATATCTTCCAGTCTGTCTCTCTACTTTATCTAATATGTAAAACCTACACATCTAATTAAAAATGTTGATATGAGAGTGGGGAAGGGAGTAATTAGCAAAAGAAGTTGTTAGCAAACTGTTAGGACTTCCCCAGAAATAAAACCATAAATCATTTCGGATTTGCATATTGAAGCAATTGCCTGTAGATCCTATGCTTTTTGCTTGATGAGGTCTCACCTTTTTTACATTATGCTGACACAATGACAAAGCTGCAGTACACAGTAATTTATGTTCATGTAAAACCAAATGCTCTGACTTAATGGTTTCATAAACAGAAGTATAATACCCACCAGTCACTCAGAGCTAGATAAATATTATAAATGCCAAGACAATAGCAGCATTTCCTCCAGTAAATCAGCAGTATTTCATGCGTTATCCAAATCAGGGCTAAAAGGGCTGCACTATCGTTTGCCCTTTTCAGGGCATTTCATTTAGGATGGGGGGGTTTGTAGCAAAAGTGCTCACTGATACCCATTTTTTTAAGTTAAGTTTTTTTAAAGATATGTTTTAATTTTGCGGGGTGGGGAGTTAATTTGTTTTAGTATTCAACTTAGGGGGTTAATAGGTTAGGAGTATTTTGTGATGGGGATGTGTGGTGGTTAGGGGGTATTTTGAAATGAGGTGTGTGGTGGTTAAGGGGTTAATAGTTTAGGGGGGTATTATGCGATTGGGTGTGATGTTTAGGAGGTTAATAGGTTAAGGGGTAGTTTGCAATGTAGGTGGCAGTTTAGTGGTTAATAATGTAACGGGGTAATTTGCGATGGCGATGTGGCAGTTTAGGGTTAATAGTGTATGGCGGTTATTGTGGTGGGGGATGTTGTGGTTTAGGGGTTAATAGTGTAGGGAGTTTATTGTGGTGGGGGATGTGGTGGTTTAGGGGTTAATAGTATATGGAGTTTATTGTAGTGGGGATTATGGTGGTTTAGGGGTTAATAGAGTACAGGGCTTATTGCGATGGGTATTAATGTGAGAGTGTAGGTGTTTGATTTTTTAATATCGCTGCTCCATTGATTTAAATGAAGTTACTGTGATATTCTCTGATTAACTTTTTGTGCATGTTGGGTTTTGTGCAAGCGCTTAAAAATTAGTGATGAATGGAAATGCAAATAAACGCCTAGATTACGAGTTTTGTCTGTAAAGACCCGCGGTGCTAACAAGGCTTTTTTTTCCAGCGCACCCTTAAGCCAACGCTGGTATTATGAGTTGTCTGAATGGCTGCGTTAGCCTCAGAAAAGGGAACGTGGAGCATAATTTAGCTCCACTTCAACTCTCAATACCAGCGTTGCCTACGGTAGCGGTGAGTTGGCTGAAAAAAAACCTAACACCTTCAAAAAAGCAGCGTTCAGCTCCTAACGCAGCCCCATTGTTTCCTATGGGGAAACACTTTCTAAGTCTACACCTAACACCCTAACATGAACCCTGAGTCTAAACACCCCTAACCTTACACTTATTAACCCCTAATCTTCTGCCCCGCTATCGCTGACAACTGCATTTTATTATTAACCCCTAATCTTCCACTCCGGACACCGCCGCACATTATCCTTATGAACCCCTAATCTGCTGCCCCTAACATCGCAGACACCTATATTATATTTATTACCCCCTAATCTGTCCCCCCCAACATCACCGCCACCTACCTACAATTATTAACCCCTAATCTGCCGACCGGACCTCGCCGCCACTATAATAAATGTATTAACCCCTAAACCGCCGCAGTCCCGCCTCGCAAACACTATAATACATTTTTAATAACCCCTAATCTGCCCTCCCTAACATCGCCGCCACCTACCTACAATTATTAACCCCTAATCTCCTGCCCCCAATGTCGCCGCTACTATAATAAAGTTATTAACCCCTAAACCTAAGTCTAACCCTAACCCTAACACCCCCCTAACTTAAATATAATTTAAATTAAACTAAATAAATTTACTATCATTAAATAAATTAATTCTATTTAAAACTAAATATGTACCTATAAAATAAACCTTAATATAGCTACTATAACTAATAGTTACATTGTAGCTATTTTAGGATTTATATTTATTTTACAGGCAACTTTGTATTTATTTTAACTAGCTACAATAGCTATTAAATAGTTAATAACTATTTAATAGCTACCTAGTTAAAATAATTACAAAATTACCTGTAAAATAAAGCCTAACCTAAGTTACAAATACACCTAACACTACACTATCAATAAATTAATTAAATAAATTAACTACAATTAGCTAAACTAAACTAAAATTAAATAAATTAAACTATAGTACAAAAACAAACACTAAATTACAAAAAATTAAAATCTATTACAAGAATTTTTATCTAATTACACCTAATCTAATCCCCCTAATAAAATAACAAAGCCCCCCAAAATAATAAAATGCCCTACCCTATCCTAAATAAAAAAGTAATCAGCTCTTTTACCAGCCCTTAAAAGGGCTTTTTGCGGGGCATTGCCCCAAAGTAATCAGCTCTTTTACCTGTAAATAAAAATACAACCCCATGGGGGCGGGTCCGGACACCGACCAAGATGGCTGCTTTTTAATTTCGGCTGAGTTCAGGAGCAGTTAGATCCGCTGTCTATCACTCCTCTGACCAACAACCCAAATCCTACCTTACTGCTGATTCATAGAATATCGCCTAAGGAACAGATTTATATGTTTTATTTGTTTGTCACACTTAGAACTTTAGCCTAGCAGACCAGAATAAATGGGGTACGCAGCGGAGGCCTAGTCACCGGCCTGAACCCTCATTTACCCCCCTGACTCCTGACATATCAGGTAAAAACAGCTATATGCGCTGTCATTAATTTCTGAAACACAGAGACATTATCTATTTAATTATACCCTACGGAGAACAATACTGCGTAAATCTGCCATGGAAGGGATATATCATGCGATACAGGCCATGCTGACAGACTTTGAGATTCAGATGCACAATGTTATAGTGGACGCACTGAGACCATTGAACCAGGGAACACCTGACTATGCCTTGAGTCGCCAGGATTCTGGAGATGATCGCAATATGAAGACAGTCTTCTGCTGGCAAGATCCAGAGAGAGACAACATCATGGAGGCGCAGGAGACTAGCCAATAAAAAATTGAGCCATTGTCTACATACCCACCTTCAACTATCAAGCCAGCATATACTCCGGACTCCCCAGCGACTCAGAGGGAGATACAGAGAGAGACATGTGCTGCGTGGGGAGTGCAAGAGGCACAGAATACAGGAGAGACCATACTGACCAGACCCATGAGTATCTCTTATAATGACCAGATCTTACCTTATACTAAATGTGGAACAGCCGGCTGCCTCCTAGTGATCATAAAGATTAAAGATAGTGTGGAGATCCGCAGGCAAGTCTGGATGGCAGATGAGGCTGAAGATCAGAAGCGTTGGGGGTCGGGGGGAGACTATCATGGTCGTCACTCATCCCCGGTGCAGCAGACCAAGTTCCCACATATATCGGCATTGGTGATACAACCTCAGCGGTCAAATGATTGATGAAGACTTTTCAGTCTGTTAATACTGTTTAACGTTTTATGTTCCACAGTTGGAGAAGTTGCATAGTTTTCTTATGCTTTTTATTCCTATCGGACCCAGTTATGGTACTAAAGTGACTCATGTGGGACATTTGCAAATATATTAAATGCTCAGTTGCTAAGCTATATAAGTGTACATAAGTGTAGTGCTTGCATGTCTAGAGCCAGTCAAATTGTTTATCAAAACGATATATACCCATCACTAAATGCAATATCTATCTTGTATCATCTCAGTTATAGAAAATGTATAGCTTTGTATTAGCTCTATGTTCCTACAAATTCCAGTAATTATGCTACCGTAACCCATAGGGGACACTTACAACTATGCACAAAGCTTACCTGACTATTTTGACAAGAGCATATGTTATTCAAGTTCTGACTTAGATATGCTGAAATATATGCCCAAATGTATTACTGTCCATTTCATATAAATGCTATTAAGCTCCCTCTAGCATCTTGCGCATTGTATAACAGTCCCCTGTAGTTGATAGTAGTATTTCACAAAAAGAATGTACAATATATGCTGTGCTCTAATAGTGTTTAGAGAGTCTAAAAGTGACCCAAATACTAAATATTCTTCTATTATGTTTTATGTTAAATTCACTGGAGGTCCAAAAAGTGGCCTGGCATGTTTTCAAGAGGTAAGAAAATGAGGTTGGAAATTTGTTTTTGTTTTGTAATATCTCATAGGTACTACCTAGACAGTTAAATATATGGCCATATTTCACTCTCTTGAGCCCAGGAGATTCATATACTTATTTGTCCATTTACTGTCTTGGCTTACATTGAATGTACACTTGTTTTACTTGTATCAAGATACCTGTCTGTTTATTTTTCAATTCCTCAATAAAACTATATTTTTGGAAACCCCCCCCAACATTACAACCCACCACCCACACACCCCTACTCTAAAACCCACCTGATCCCCCCTTAAAAAAACCTAACACTACCCCCCCTGAAGATCACCCTACCTGGAGCCGTGTTCACCCAGCCGGGCACCAATGGGCCAGAAGTGGACATCCGGAGCGGCAGAAGTCTTCATCCGATCGGGGCAGAATAGGTCCTCCAAGCAGCAGATGTCTTCATCCAAGCGGCATCTTCAATCTTCAATCAACCGGAGCGGAGCCATTTTGAATCCATCCGACACGGAGCCATCCTCTTCGTACGATGTCCTAAGTCCGAATGAAGGTTCCTTTAAATGACGTCATCCAAGATGGCGTCCCTCGAATTCCAATTGGCTGATAGGATTCTATCAGCCAATCGGAATTAAGGTAAGAAAAATCCGATTGGCTGATGTAATCAGCCAATCGGATTGAACTTCAATCCCATTGGCTGATTGGATGAGCCAATAGAATTGACCTCGCATTCTATTGGCTCATCCAATCAGCCAAGCGGATTGAAGGTCAATCCGATTGGCTGATTACATCAGCCAATCGGATTTTTCCTACCTTAATTCCGATTGGCTGATAGAATCCTATCAGCCAATCGGAATTCGAGGGATGCCATCTTGGATTACGTCATTTAAAGGAACCTCCATTCGGACTTAGGACATCGTACGAAGAGGCTGGCTCCGCGTCGGATGGATTCAAGATGGCTCCGCTCCGGTTGATTGAAGATTGAAGATGCCGCTTGGATGAAGACATCTGCCGCTTGGAGGACCTCTTCTGCTCCGATCGGATGAAGACTTCTGCCACTCCAGATGTCCACTTCTTGCCCATCGGTGCCCGGCTGTGTGAACACGGCTCCAGGTAGGGTGATCTTCAGGGGGGTAGTGTTAGGTTTCTTAAGGGGGGATCGGGTGGGTTTTAGAGTAGGGGTGTGTGGGTGGTGGATTGTAATGTTGGGGGGGGATTGTATTTTTATTTACAGGTAAAAGAACTGATTACTTTGGGGCAATGCCCCGCAAAAAGCCCTTTTAAGGGCTGGTAAAAGAGCTGATTACTTTATAATTTAGGATAGGGTAGGGCATTTTATTATTTTGGGGGGCTTTGTTATTTTATTAGGGGGATTAGATTAGGTGTAATTAGATTAAAATTGTTGTAATATTTTTTAATTTTTTGTAATTTAGTGTTTGTTTTTTTTTGTACTATAGTTTAGTTTATTTTAGTTTAGCTAATTGTTTAGCTAATTGTAGTTAATTTATTTATTATTGATAGTGTAGTGTTAGGTGTATTTGTAACATAGGTTAGGATTTATTTTACAGGTAATTTTGTAATTATTTTATTAACTATTTAATAGCTATTGTAGCTAGTTAAAATAAATACAAAGTTGCCTGTAAAATAAATATAAATTCTAAGCTAGATACAATATAACTATTAGTTATATTGTAGCTATATTAGGGTTTATTTTATTGGTAAGTATTTAGTTTTAAATACAATTAATTTATTTAATGATAGTAAATTTATTTTGTTTAATTTAAATTATATTTAAGTTAGGGGGGTGTTAGGGTTAGACTTAGGTTTAGGGGTTAATAACTTTATTATAGTAGCGGCGACGTTGGGGGCGGCAGATTAGGGGTTAATAATTGTAGGTAGGTGGCGGCGATGTTAGGGAGGGCAGATTAGGGGTTAATAAAATGTATTATAGTGTTTGCGAGGCGGGACTGCGGCTGTTTAGGGGTTAATACATTTATTATAGTGGCGGCAAGGTCCGGTCGGCAGATTAGGGGTTAATAATTGTAGGTAGGTGGCAGCGACATTGGGGGGGCAGAGTAGGGGTTAGTAAATATAATATAGGTGTCAGCGATGTTATGGGCAGCAGATTAGGGGTTCATAAGTATAATGTAGGTTGCGGCGGTGTCCGGAGCGGGAGAGTATGGGTTAAAAAAATGTATTATAGTGTTTGCGATGTGGGGGGGGGGCTCGGTTTAGGGGTTCATATGTAGTTTATGGGTGTTAGTGTACTTTATAGCACAGTAGTTAAGAGCTTTATGTTCCGGCGTTAGCACATAAAGCTCTTAACTACTGACTTTTTTTGTGGTTGGAGTCTTGTCGGTAGAGGCTCTACCGCTCACTTCTTCCTAGACTCGTAATACCAGCGTTAGGCAAATCCCATTGAAAAGATAGGATACGCAATTGAAGTAAGGGGATCTGCGGTAGCCTTGAGTCGCGGAAAGAAAGTGAGCGGTAGACCCTTTCCTGCCTGACTCGTAATACCAGCTTTAGATAAAAAGCAGCGTTAGGACCCCTTAACGCTGCTTTTTAAGGCTAACGCAGAACTCATAATCTAGCTGAAAGTGAAATGATGTTCACTATGGGCAAGATTACAAGTCGCATGTTATGACTTTTACAAGTTTTTAAAAATTGCGATTGCGCGCACACATTTGTCTTTAATGCAACAATCATTTCCATGCTCAAAGAGATGAAGTTAACAGTTTTGCGCAATATAAAGGTTTCATGAAACACTATCGGCTAGATTTAGAGTTTTGTCGGTAACAACCCGCGTAGCTAACGCTGGCTTTTTTTCCCCCGCACCTTTTAAATACCGCTGGTATTTAGAGTTCACAGAAGGGCTGCGTTAGGCTTCAAAAAGGGAGCGTATAGCATATTTACCGCCATTGCAACTCTCAATACCAGCGGTGCTTACGGACGCGGCCAGCTTCAAAAACGTGCTCGTGCACGATATCCCCATAGAAAACAATGGGGCAGTTTGAGCTGCAAAAAAGCAGCGTTCAGCTCTTAACGCAGCCCCATTGTTTCCTATGGGGAAACAGTTTCTAAGTCTGCACCTAACACTCTAACATGTACCCTGAGTCTAAACACCCCTAACCTTACACTGGTATTTAGAGTTCACAGAAGGGCTGCGTTAGGCTTCAAAAAGGGAGCGTATAGCATATTTACCGCCATTGCAACTCTCAATACCAGCGGTGCTTACGGACGCGGCCAGCTTCAAAAACGTGCTCGTGCACGATATCCCCATAGAAAACAATGGGGCAGTTTGAGCTGCAAAAAAGCAGCGTTCAGCTCTTAACGCAGCCCCATTGTTTCCTATGGGGAAACAGTTTCTAAGTCTGCACCTAACACTCTAACATGTACCCTGAGTCTAAACACCCCTAACCTTACACTTATTAACCCCTAATCTGCCGCCCCCGCTATTGCTGACCCCTGCATATTTTTTTAACCCCTAATCTGCCGCTCCGTACACCGCCGCAACCTACATTATACCTATGTACCCCTAATCTGCTGCCCCTAACACCGCTGACCCCTATATTATATTTATTAACCCCTAATCTGCCCCCCACAACGTCGCCGCCAGCTACCTACAATAATTAACCCCTAATCTGCCGACCGGACCTCACCGCTACTATAATAAATGTATTAACCCCTAATCCGCCTCACTAACCCTATAATAAATAGTATTAACCTCTAATCTGCCCTCCCTAACATTGCTGACACCTAACTTCAAGTATTAACCCCTAATCTGCCGACCGGACCTCACCGCTACTCTAATAAATGTATTAACTCCTAAAGCTAAGTCTAACCCTAACACTAACACCCCCCCTAAGTTAAATATAATTTAAATCTAACGAAATAAATTAACTCTTATTAAATAAATTATTCCTATTTAAAGCTAAATACTTACCTGTAAAATAAACCCTAATATAGCTACAATATAAATTATAATTATATTGTAGCTATTTTAGTAATAATATTTATTTTACAGGCAACTTTGTAATTATTTTAACCAGGTACAATAGCTATTAAATAGTTAATAACTATTTAATAGCTACCTAGATAAAATAATTACAAAATTACCTGTAAAATAAATCCTAACCTAAGTTACAATTAAACCTAACACTACACTATCAATAAATTAATTAAATAAAATACCTACAAATAAATACAAATAAATAAACTAACTAAAGTACAAAAAATAAAAAAAGCTAAGTTACAAAAAATAAAAAAATTAATTACAAACATAATAAAAATATTACAACAATTTTAAGCTAATTACACCTACTCTAAGCCCCCTAATAAGATAACAAAGCCCCCCCAAAATAAAAAAATGCCCTACCCTATTCTAAAATTAAAATAGAAAAGCTCTTTTACCTTACCAGCCCTTAAAAGGGCCTTTTGCGGGGCATGCCCCAAAGAATTCAGCTCTTTTGCCTGTAAAAAAAACATACAATACCCCCCCCCCCCAACATTACAACCCACCACCCACATACCCCTACTCTAACCCAAACCCCCCTTAAATAAACCTAACACTAAGCCCCTGAAGATCTTCCTACCTTATCTTCACCACACCGGGTATCACCGATCCGTCCAGAAGAGGCTCCGAAATCTTCATCCAAGCCCAAGCGGGGGCTGGAGATCCATCATCCGGCTGAAGTCTTCTATCAAGCGGCAAGAAGAAGTCCAGAAGAGGCTCCAAAGTCTTCATCCTATCCGGGCAGAAGAGGAGATCCGGACCGGCAACCATCTTCATCCAAGCAGCATCTTCTATCTTCATCCGATGACGAGCGGCTCCATCTTGAAGACCTCCGGCGCGGATCTATCCTCTTCTTCCAACGTCCTAAGTCCGAATGAAGGTTCCTTTAAATGACGTCATCCAAGATGGCGTCCCTCGAATTCCGATTGGCTGATAAGATTCTATCAGCCAATCGGAATTAAAGTAGGAAAAATCTGATTGGCTGATGGAATCAGCCAATCAGATTCAAGTTCAATCCGATTGACTGATCCAATCAGCCAATCAGATTGAGCTCGCATTCTATTGGCTGATCGGAACAGCCAATAGAATGCAAGCTCAATCTGATTGGCTGATTCAATCAGCCAATCAGATTTTCCCTACCTTAATTCCGATTGGCTGATAGAATCCTATCAGCCAATCGGAATTCGAGGGACGCCATCTTGGATGACGTCATTTAAAGGAACCTGCATTCGGACTTAGGACGTCGGCAGAAGAGGATGGATCCGCGCCGGAGGTCTTCAAGATGGAGCCGCTCGTCATCGGATGAAGATAGAAGATGACGCTTGGATGAAGATGGTTGCCGGTCCGGATCTCCTCTTCTGCCCGGATAGGATGAAGACTTTGGAGCCTCTTCTGGACTTCTTCTTGCCGCTTGATAGAAGACTTCAGCCGGATGATGGATCTCCAGCACCCGCTTGGGCTTGGATGAAGATTTCGGAGCCTGGACGGATCGGTGATACCCGGTGTGGTGAAGATAAGGTAGGAAGATCTTCAGGGGCTTAGTGTTAAGTTTATTTAAGGGGGGTTTGGGTTAGATTAGGGGTATGTGGGTGGTGGGTTGTAATGTTGGGGGGGTGGTATTGTGGGTTTTTTTACAGGCAAAAGAGCTGAATTCTTTGGGGCATGCCCCACAAAAGGCCCTTTTAAGGGCTGGTAAGGTAAAAGAGCTTTTCTATTTTAATTTTAGAATAGGGTAGGGCATTTTTTTATTTTGGGGGGCTTTGTTATTTTATTAGGGGGCTTAGAGTAGGTGTAATTAGCTTAAAATTGTTGTAATATTTTTATTATGTTTGTAATTAATTTTTTTATTTTTTGTACTTTAGTTAGTTTATTTAATTGTATTAGATGTAATTGTAGGTATTTTATTTTATTAATTTATTGATAGTGTAGTGTTAGGTTTAATTGTAACTTAGGTTAGGATTTATTTTACAGGTAATTTTGTACTTATTTTAACTAGGTAGCTATTAAATAGTTCTTAACTATTTAATAGCTATTTTACCTGGTTAAAATAAATACAAAGTTGCCTGTAAAATAAATATGAATCCTAAAATAGCTACAATATAATTATTATTTATATTGTAGCTATATTAGGGTTTATTTTACAGGTAAGTATTTAGCTTTAAATAGGAATAATTTATTTAATAAGAGTTAATTTATTTAGTTAGATTTAAATTATATTTAACTTAGGGGGGTGTTCGTGTTAGGGTTAGACTTAGCTTTAGGGGTTAATACATTTATTATAGTAGCGGCGAGGTCCGGTTGGCAGATTAGGGGTTAATGCTTGAAGTTAGGTGTCGGCGAGGTTAGGGAGGGCAGATTAGGGGTTAATACTATTTATTATAGGGTTATTGAGGCGGGAGTGACGTGGATTAGGGGTTAATAACTTTATTATAGTAGCGGTGAGGTCCGGTCGGCAGATTAGGGGTTAATAATTGTAGGTAAGGTAGCAGCGACGTTGGTGGCGGCAGATTAGGGGTAAATAAGTGTAGGTAGGTGGCAGCGACGTTGGTGGCGGCAGATTAGGGGTTAATAAATATAATATAGGGGTCGGCGGTGTTAGGGACAGCAGATTAGGGGTACATAGGGATAACGTAGGTTGCGGCGGTGTGCGGTCGGCAGATTAGGGGTTAAAAAAATGTATTATAGTGGCGGTGATGTGGGGGTGCCTCGGTTTAGGGTTACATAGGTAGTTTATGGGTGTTAGTGTACTTTATAGCACAGTAGTTAAGAGCTTTATAAACCGGCGTTAGCCCATAAAGCTCTTAACTCCTGACTTTTTTCTGTGGCTGGAGTTTTGTCGTTAGATTTCTAACGCTCACTTCAGCCAAGACTCTAAATACCGGCGTTAGAAAGATCCCATTGAAAAGATAGGATACGCAAATGGCGTAGGGGGATCTGCGGTATGGAAAAGTTGTGGCTGGAAAGTGAGCGTTAGACCCTTTCCTGACTGACTCTAAATACCAGCGGTAGCCCAAAACCAGCGTTAGGAGCCTCTAACGCTGGTTTTGACGGCTAACGCCAAACTCTAAATCTAGCCATTTGAAAATACATTACAAAGTACACTTAAACTCATTTTAACAATGTCTAATAAAAATTATTTTAAAAATATATTGCACACAAAAGTTATAAGGGTTAAAAAAATAAGAGATCTCGGGTGTTAAAAAAAAGCTGACACAGGGATTTTACATTGACATACATACACATACATAGAGAAACATGGATTTATATGTATAGAGATATGTTTAACTAATGAGATAATGACAAGATTTTACATTACATTCTTATGCACATTAAACAATATCTCAAAAGGATTTTAAAAGCATATAGATCTCGAGATATCTAGACATATATATATATATATATATATATATATATATATATCTCGCTATAAATAGATATATCTGTCCAAAAATCATCACATATATAGAGAAATATTTATTTATAAATAACTAGAACATATTCTGTTATGAAAACATTTTCGCAATATTAAATATTTGCATTTTTATGTACACTTTTTAAGGCAAATACTTCAAGGGCTTTGCGCAACATATTATGTTTTTTGTGTGTTTTTTTTCCTATATATCTTCTCCATTGACTTCTATGGGGAATACGTGAACACGCACACGATTTGGCTGTTTAGATTACGTGGCTTAACGCTCTTGCAAAATAAGTTATTTTGCAACTTGTAATAGCTGCGCAACCCCAAATGTGAAAAAGCCATAATGTGCGCTGTGCTTTCGCAACTGATTTGCCGCACGACTTGTAATCTTGCCCTATGTGGGTATGTGTCCTAAACTAATAATCTGGTGTATTTAGGTGGTAACCCAAATGTATTTATTTGCATTTCCATTCATCATTTTTAAGATGCTTTATGATTCCCAGCTTTTTCATGCTTTTTAGGCCCTTAACGTATGAGCTCCATTCCCATGTTATTTTTTATTTATTATTTTAGTTTACATTCACATTCAATACTCTTGCTATCTTTATTTCAAAAGCCAAAATGTAAGTTTGAAGCCGGACCATTTTTGGTTCCCAACCTGAGTTATCCTTGCTGATTGGACACCACCAATAAACAAGTGCTGTCCAGGGTCTGAACCAAAATTGGCTGGCTCCTTAGCTTAGATGCCTTCTTTTTCAAATAAATATAGCAAGAGAACGAAGAAAAATTGCTAATAGAAGTTAATTAGAAAGTAAATTGGGTTTAGTATCCCTTTAAGGGATAGTAAAGACCAAATTTAACTTTCATGATTCATGATTCAGACACGGCATACAATTTTAAACAACTTTCTAATTTACTTTTATCATCAAATTTGCTTTGTTCTCTTGTTATTCTTAGTTAAAGGCTAAGAGGCCTATGTATCAAAGGTCTTGCGGACCTGATCCGACAGAGCGGATCAGGTCCGCAAGACCTCGCTGAATGCGGAGAGCAATACGCTCTCCGTATTCAGCATTGCACCAACAGCTCACAAGAGACTCGCGGGCGCGGCCGCCAGTAGGGAGGTGTCAATCAACCCGATCGTACTCGATCGGGTTGAATTGTGGCAATTGTGGCAATTCCTGGTTATGGAGCAACGGTCTTCATAACTGCTTGATAAATGGGCCTCTAATACTAGGTAGGCTCATATGCTAATTTCTAAGCCCTTAAAGGCCAACTCTAATTTGAATGCATTTGACATTTTGCCACAGCTAGAGGGCATTAGTGCATATATTTCATATAGATAACATTGTACACATGCACATGAAGTTATTTAAGAGTCAGCACTAATTGCCTGAAATGCAAGTCTGTCAAAAGATCTGAGATAAGGAGGCAGTCAGCAGAAGCTTAGATACAAGGTAATTACAGAGGTAACAAGTATATTTCTATAACAGTGTTGGTTATGCAGAACTGGGGAATGGTAAATAAAGGGATTATCTTTTTAAACAATAACATTTTTGGTGTTTACTATCTCTTTAGTAATGTTTAATTTAGTACCCAGTAGTCTTTATTTAGATACACTTATGGTTATTAAATTTATTTACACTGTTTGATTTCTGGGAACTGTTATAGAATAATTCACAATATATTATCCATTTCACATGTTTTTTTCACCCATGAATCGCCTCCCTTTTAAGGTATAGGCTTTTTTTTTTCTATCAGCAGTTGAGTTAGTCAAGTTTAGCTAGATATCCACATTGGTGATAAATTGCACTGATATCCTTGTACAAGATTAGTATATATTTATTTTATATAAATACTGTGGATTATACTATAATTTTTTTTTATTCACATCATTATGTATTTTATCTTTACATCCTTTTACATATGTCCATAGGGGACTGACCTTTCTCCCTTATGCTGGATATACCGCTATAAAAATTACTATCTGCTAACGATGTTGTTTGATGAGCCGGTGGGAATGTTTTTGTTATCATGTCGTCACAGGAATGTAATGTTTTTCTATTCCTGTATTGGACATATTGTAACGAACACGCCCTCTGGCTAGTGATGCACGTTTGACACACTGTTATGAGGCAGCGAGTGTGTCCAAGTCCACTGACTATTAGTCACTATGTATAGGATCACGCCTCTTCTTTGTTTGTGCGAATTGTGATTGGAAGTTGTTTTTTGAATATTTGGCCACGATTTACATGGCCAGTTATGCCTGATGAAATGGCGGATATACTTTCTGAGAAACGCGTTGCATTTTTCAGGGGTGTACACCACTTATACCCCCTGTCAGCACTTGTCAGTTTTTTTTTAATATGTATATGGTTATTTTTAATCAACCTGATTTTTATTATACAAAAGACTTGTGCTACAAATTTGATACACAGCTGCCTCTCAATCCAATCATCCCAGAACAGTTCTTGTAGTTCCTGAGCTCCTGTGCACTGGTTGTCAGCAAGCTGATCTCCTGGGAAGTATCAGCAGGCTCCTACTAGCACACGAGAGTGCTCTATCCAAATGTGAGTACCCGTGTTCCATTATTTTGAGATTCCCACATTTTGGTTGATACACACATGGGACACTTCTTTGTTGTTTGATGTTTTAGATTTTTTTTTAGAGTGCTCTCCAATGAAGTCTATGGGGAGCAGAAGGGTGCATTGGTTTTCACTTTTTACTTTCAACTTGTAATATGCGTTAAAAGTTTACTTCTTCGACCACACTAATTCCCCCCCCCATAGATTTCAATACAGAGTGCAGAAGAAAAAACCTAACACGTATATTGCTTGTGCTCTAACACAAATATTAATATTACACATTCCAATGTTTTTCATATACAGGAAAATGCTATTTTTATTTTAAAAAGATATTTTCATATATATCTACTGTATATATACCTATACAAATATATACATATATATTCTTATACATATATTTTTTACATTAACATTATCAAATATAAATATTATTATTAATGGAGCCGCTCCGTGCCGGATGGATGAAGATAAAAGATGCTGTCTGGATGAAGACTTCTGCCCATCTGGAGGACCACTTCTTGCCGCTAGGATGAAGACTTCTCCCGGCTTCGTGGTGGATGGATGTCCGGTCTTCAAAAACTGTTAGTGGATCTTCGGGGGTTAGTGTTAGGTTTTTTTAAGGGTTTATTAGGTGGGTTTTATTTTTAGCTTAGGGTTTGTGCGGAAAAAGAGCTAAATACCCTTTAATGTGCAATGCCCATACAAATGCCCTTTTCAGGGCAATGGGGAGCTTAGGTTTTTTTAGTTATGATTTTATTTGGGGGGTTTGGTTGTGTGGGTGGTGGGTTTTACTGTTGGGGGGTTGTTTCTTACAGGTAAAAGAGCGGATTTCTTTGGGGCAATGCCCCGCAAAAGGCCCTTTTAAGGGCCATTGGCAGTTTAGTTTAGACTAGGGTTTTTTTTATTTTGGAGGGCTTTTTTTTATTTTCATAGGGCTATTAGATTAGGTGTAATTAGTTTAAATATTTGATAATTTCTTTTTTTATTTGTGTAATTTAGTTTTTGTTTGTTTTTGTAATTTAGTTAATTGTATTTAATAAATGTAATTTATTTAATTGTAGTGTAAGGTTAGGTGTTAGTGTAACTCAGGTTAGGTTTTATTTTACAGGTAAATTTGTATTTATTTTAGCTAGGTAGTTAGTAAATAGTTAATAACTATTTACTAACTAGTCTACCTAGTTAAAATATATACAAACTTAACTGCGAAATAAAAATAAAACCTAAGCTAGATACAATGTAACTATTAGTTATATTGTAGCTAGCTTAGGGTTTATTTTATAGGTAAGTATTTAGTTTTAAATAGGAATTATTTAGTTATTAATAGTAGGTTTTATTTAGATTTATTTTAATTACATTAAAGTTAGTGGGTGTTAGGGTTAGACTTAGGGTTAGGGGTTAATAACTTTAGTATAGTGGCGGCGACGTTGGGGGCGGAATATTAAGGGTTAATTAGTGTAGGTAGGTGGCGGCGATGTTAGGGGCAGCAGATTAGGGCTTGATAAATGTAATGTAGGTGTCGGCGGTGTCGGAGCAGCAGATTAGGGGTTAATAAGTGCAATGTAGGTGGCGGCGACATTGGGGGCAGAAGATTAGGGGTTCATAAGTGTAGGTGGGTGGCGGCGACATTGGGGGCAGCAGATTAGGGGTTAATAAGTATAATGTAGGTGGCAGGGGGCTGCCGAAAAGCGTAGGACTTGTACCTATTCACTAATGCTTGGGATATAAGCATTATTTCGTTTAAATTATTTTTTTGTCTCCATTTATTAAAGAACTTTTTATGCATCACCTTGAGGTTCGCTGGCATTTGTTTCTCTATAATGTAGGTGGCGGCAACATTGGGGACGGCAGAATAGGGGTTAATAAGTATAATGTAGGTGTCGGCGATGTCGGGTGCGGCAGATTAGGGGTTAATAAGTAAAATGTAGGTGTCAGTGATGTCGAGGGCGCCAGATTAGGGATTAATAAGTGTAATGTAGGTGTTGGCGATATCGGGGACGGCAGATAAGGGGTGTTTAGACTCAGGGTTTATGTTAGGGTGTTAGGTGTAAACATAAATTTACGAATCAATGGGGCTGTGGTACAGAGCTTTACGCTCCTTTATTGCAGGTGTTAGGCTTTTTTTAAGACGGCTATCCCCATTGATGTCTATGGGGAAATCATGCACAAGCACGTAAAACCAGCTCACCGCAGCGCTGGTATTGGAGTGCGGTATGGAGCTGCAATATTGCCCGCTAATGCCGGGTTTTGCAAACCTGTAATACCAGCGCTGTAGGGAAGTGAGTGGTGACAATAACTTGCAAGTTAGTACCTAGCAGCTCTTACCGCAAAACTCGTAATCTAGCCATATGTTTGTTGTCAAGTGGCCTTGGTGTGAAGCCAAGATCATGTCCAAAATTATTTGATAATTGTTTTAACTATATTTTATCTATAATTGACTGAGCCTCCTTGCCATAACAGTGGGACTATGGGGCTGATTATCTAAAAGGTATCTGGGCTGGTGAGATTCTATAAGAATGTACACCAGTCCTATTTCCTTGGTGGAATTCTATAAAGCCACTTTTTACCCTGAAAACAGAGTGTCTCGCTAAGGGGCATATACTGCATTTTCATATGGAGATGCATACTGTAACACTCGGCGGCTGGGAAGCTCCAGCTGTCCTCTCTGTGTGCTTGATTGGCAGTTAGTCTGAGCCGCCCCTTCCTGATGATGTCACTACCAGGCTTTTTATTCCGGGATTCCTGTTTCTTCAGTGCCCGTTTGTTTGTTTCTCTTTGTGGCTCCTGTGAGGACTTCGCTGTGGAAACTCTCTAACTGCTGATTTCCTGTTGCCAAACTCTGCAAAGACTGACTATGCTGGGTTAACCCTCAAACTTCCTGATAACCTGTTGCCAAACACTGCAAGTACTGTTTATACTGTGTATCTCTCAAACTACATATTAACCTGTTTCCAAACTCTGCAAGTACAGTTTATTCAGTGTAACCTTCAAACTGCTTGATATCCTGTTACCAAACACTGCAAGTACTGTTTATTCTGTGAAACTCTCAAACTGCATGTTTACCTGTTGCCAACCTCTGCAAATACAGTTTATTCGGTGTAAACCTTCAAACTGCTTTATATCCTGTTGCCAAACACTGCAAGTACTGTTTATTCTGTGAAACTCTCAAACTGTATGTTAACCTGTTGCCAATCTCTGCAAGTACTGACTATTCAGTATTAACCCTCAAACTGCCTGATAACAAGTTACCTACTCCTGCATTATTAACTGTTTCTTGTTTTACCCTTCCTCTGTCTGAGTATAAGTGGACTATCCCTGCTCTCCTGATTCTGTGGAAGACATTTCCTGAAACCAGTTCCTTACTCAGAAGTCTATTTGGCTGATATCCTGAATTACTTTGGACTCAGGCTAACTCTGCTCCATATCGTGAGTACATTGTTTTTTAGAGGTTGTCGTGGGGTCACGTCCTGGATTAAACTCAGAGTGCAAGGGTGTTGTTTAAGTTCTTCTTCTGGACTTTTCCTAACCTGACACATACATTACAAAAGTGGACAATTAAATTAATATTTAAAAAATCATAGAAAATGAATAATTAACCATTCACATAAAAATACTGAGGAAAAAATGGTATTATTAATTTACTTAAAAAATCATAACAAAATTGTTCACCAAAAATCATATTTTATCAAAAATGTTAAATTTGTATGTAAATTGCACAGGAATAAATCATATTAAATATGCACAGTGTAAATCATAATTTAAGTACACTGGATGTGCGAAAAAAACACATAGAAATTCATACTTATAATTGCAAAATACGAAGCGTAATTGTTGTTTTTGCAAAAAACTGGCTGAACATGGGAGTTACAGGGGTGTATATGAAATAGTCTCTCAAATCCCAGTATAATTCTGTAAAGATTTTTGCACTGCAGATCTCGTAGTTTTTTCTCGTTAGAAGATGGCGAGCTTGTCTCAAAACACTCAAAATACTTAATACCCTAATAGAAAAAATGCACGGATACGATTACGAACATAGAGGCAATTGTAAGATGCTATACGTAGAAAGCAGCTTAATGTGATTTATTTTGGTTGCCGGTTTAATTTTTAAAGTCCCCCCCGCTCCCTGCTAACTTCACTTTATGGAGCGAAGTGTCCCTTTCCAGAAAACTCTATTACTTTCAATTGGTGCCATCTCGCTATTCGCAGGGACCTCCTCTTTCTTACAATAATCCCACCATGGCAGCCCCTTCGAGGATTAGCATGAAAAACCATATCTGATCTGGCGAGATAATCAGCCTCTATATTTGTGGTTCGGTATAAAAATGTTCTGTCAAGTGTTGAAACAATAAATTTATAACAATTCATCGCAACTGACTCTAGGAGCTGACAAAGCTCTCAAATTACATTCATACCTTACAATTTGCTAGATTAGAAATGGAGTGCTATTTATTGCTCCTGCTTGCGCTCTAACTCCGCTATAAGAAAGGTTGCACACTAACCCAAAGTACGCAAAAAGTCAAAGTTAGAATTTTGCAACAAGGTTAACATATTCCCCCCCTGGACTCCAATGGAGCGTGAAAAGTGGGGAAAAAAACTCACATTTTCTCAAGTGCGCTAACCCAACACAATATAAACCCAATATTAAAGGGCCACTGTAAGTAAATATTTTCTATGCCTGTTACTAACTAACTACCCCAAATACGCTTTTTATCAATAGTATTTCATTAACATGTCTCTACCGTATATCAGAAATCTTGTCTGCAAATTTAATTGTTTTCCAAACCCACTCCATGGGTATCCTTTGCTCTGTACCAATCCGTTTACAATACCTAGGTTTCAAAATGGCGCTTTAAACACAAAGTTATTGGTTTAAGTATTTTGAACATGCAGTGCTGAAAATAGTGGGCAGGATAACGTGACATCATCGGCGAATAAAAGATATAACTTTTAGAACGTTATGAAACTTCGTTTTGGAGAAAATATAGGTCAGTAGGTTTTAATTAATGTTTATTAACTTTAATATGTTAGTTGTTTAGCTTAAAAATTATAACAGAAAGTAATCCTTTAATATTTCATATTCCAATGTTCTTCACGTAGCAGAATATGCTCTAATTCAACAATAAATATTTCTATATATATATGATTTTTTATTTTGGTAAATGATCTATCTATCTATCTATCTATCTATCTATCTATCTATCTATCTATAGATGATTATATATAGGTGTAAATATATAAAGATTTATTTAGGAATATCTATTTAAAAATGTGAAATACATTAGAATGTGAAATATTTACAGTACATAATTCACTTTATTAAATATATATTATTGGATAAATATGATTTTTCATGTTTTCAGCTACTTGACTGCAAAGAGCTCCAAAGCACTTATATATATTTGCATATGTCTCCATTTTAATGTTAAAGGGACACTGAACCCAAATTTTTTATTTTGTGATTCAGATAGAGCATGAAATTTTAAGCAACTTTCTAATTTACTCCTATTATCAAATTTTCTTCATTCTCTTGGTATCTTTATTTGAAATGCAAGAATTTAAGTTTAGATGCCTGCCCATTTTTGGTGAACAACCTGGGTTGTTCTTGCTGATTGGTGGATAAATTCATCCACCAATAAAAAAGTGCTTTCCAGAGTCTGAACCAAACAAAAAGCTTAGATGCCTTCTTTTTTCAAATAAAGATAGCAAGAGAGTACATTAGAAAGTTGCTTAAAATTGCATGTTCTATCTGAATCACGAAATAAAAAATTTGGGTTCAGTGTCCCTTTAAATAAAACAGAATTTAGCTTAAATCTAGTGTCTCTTGAGTATGTGTTTTATCCCCACAATGGGGTTAAATTTACAGCAGGGTAAGGTTAGTGAGTGGCATTTATATGCGTATGACAATTCTAATTGGCTTACTGGCTGTGTCCTACTCTGAATGTGTAATGTGTTGTGGCTCTGAGCAGGACATTGTTATTTTATCCTTAGAGTATCTCTTTACTCGTTGCATTCAGAAGTAATGTTTCAAAGTATTTAAAAATGACATGTTGTTAGCACAATTTGCATTTCTTTGCAGTCAGGGAAAACACCCTTTGAAAAGCATTGTTTATCTCATTTGTTGTGACCAATTAGGGAAGGGTGACCAGATGTCCCATTTTTAAAAAGATTGTCCTGTTTTTTTTAACACTTTGTGGCCGAATTATCAAGCTCCGAATGGAGCTTGATGCCCCTGTTTCCGTGCAAGCCTTCAGGCTCGCCAGAAACAGAAGTTATGATGCAGCGGTCTAAAGACCGCTGCTCCATAACTTGTCCGCAAGCTCTGAAGCTGCAAACATCAATCCGCCCGATCCTAAAGGATCGGATAGATTGTCACCCCCTGCTAGCTAGAATCTGCAGTGGGTGGCATTGCACAAGCAGTTCACAAGAACTGCTTGTGCAATGATAAATGCCGACAGCGTATGCATCGTATCATGTCCGCTCGCACTTTAATAAATTGGTTCTTTTGTCCCTATAACTTTTTAAAGGGATGTCCCATTTTTTTTATCATGACTGTTTACTTATTTAAATTTTTATATTATATGTACACACCACTCGCGGCAGTATTATTTTTCTGTCTATCACAGCCCCATAGCATGCAATATCTGCAGCTGTTAGCACTACTGCAGCAACGGAACTACAGTTCACTGCATGCTGGGGAGGTGGACATGTGTAAAAGTATGTGGGAGAAGTTTTCACCTTTTTGGTGGTGTCTGGTTGGAAGTGGGGGTAGGCAGCTTGCAAGCAAAGATAGAGTTAAGCAGCAGAAACAGAGCTGATCTGCAGAGAGAGAAATACTGAACAGTGAAATTTGAAAACAGAGACAGGGCTGAACCGCCATAAATAGACGGAGTCTTCTGCCTAAGCAACTTTAAAGAGACAGTCTACTTGAAAATGTTTATTGTTTAAAAAGATAGATAATCCCTTTATTACTCATTCCCCAGTTTTTCATAACCAGCACTGTTATATTAATATAATTTTTACCTCTGTGATTAACTTGTATCTAAGCCTCTGCAGACAATCCCCTTATCTCAGTTCTTTTGACAGACTTGCATTCTAGCCAATCAACCATTGCTGGCTCATAAATAACTCGATGGGAGTGAGCACAAAGTTATCTATATGACACACATGAACTAGCGCTGTCTAGCTGTGAAAAACTGTCAAAATGCACTGAGATAAGAGGCGGCTTCAATGGCTTAGCAATCAGTTTGAGCCTACGTATGATTATCTTTTAACAAAGAATACCAATAAAACAAAGCAAATTTGATGACAAAAGTAAAATGGAACATTGTTTAAAATTGCATGCCCTGTCTGAATCATGAACGTTTCATTTTGACTTAACTGTCCCTTTAAAAATCAACAGTTACGAGTCGACTGGTAGAATTACAGCTGATTATATCTGGTATATGTTGTTATCTGTATGTTTTCAGCAATGTTGCATGTGAAGCTGTTAATTAATAACAGTAATAAAAGTATTACTGCTAGGCAGCAATTATTTTAATTCATTATTTAATTTTATATAAATGGTTTGTAAGGCTAAAACCAAAACCTAGTCAAATAATTCACCCTTTTATTTTGAGAATGTGTGCTTGTCGTCAATGAAGTGCCCTTTATGTATTCCCTCAGATCTGGTCACCCTAAACTAGGTAATCATTTAAATTTGCTCCTGCACTGATCAGAATTAAATTATAATAGAAGTATAATAGAAGAAATAAATAATGAAAGTATGTAGCCAAAGTTATGATGCATAATCAAACATTTTATATAGGCAATTCAGTTTTGAACCTTATGTCCCTTTAATGTTTTATTAGTAGAAATATTATCTAGATCAGCAAAATGGTATTATTTATTTAATAAATGCTATAAACATATGGTTTTGAAAAGCACATAATATTTTCTTACTTGTAGGTGAAATATTATTGGGATTATACAGCTGAAACATGACTTAAACGCCGCTGGCAGAATGAAGCCTTATTAACTAGTTACTGAGCTAAAAAAGGTTGATAGTGACAACAGATGGTTCTTTACCATCTGTTATAATTGTCAGGGATTCCAGTGAGATGGCAGAGATGCTCCTGATTAATTGATTGGCTGCTCAAGATGTAGTGAGTGTGCATATACTGGTGCCAAATTCATTATTTTTCTTTTTTTAACATTATATTTTTTTTAAATTATAAAAAAACAAGCCACACTTGCTATTTGCTAATATTTTGTGCCAGATTCACATTCCAATGTTCTTCACATAGAAGAATATGTTCCGTTTATTCCTAAATACATATTCATACATATATCTGATGGTATTTTGGTCATATATATATATATCTATCTATCTATCTATCTATCTATATATATAAATATGTATATAGGTATATACAGTATATATACAGATATATATCTACTTGACTTTAAATGGCCACAATGCACTTATATAAATGTCTAGATATGTATACATATGTTTTTATGTGTTTATATAGGTATATATGTCTGTAAATACGTAACACCTGAGATCTCATATCTTTGAGCCCTTAGAACTGTTTTTGTGCTATACTGTATTTATCAGTGTTATTATGAGTGTAACAATATTGTGTAATGTATTTTTGATGTGTTCTGTGACATTTTTTGTTTCACAAAACAGTTAACCACAGCTCTGAGGAAAATATATATTAGAAGTTTACTTCCAGTTGTGTTTTCACGTGAGCAAAAACGCTAAATAGTGCTCCACTTGTAATCTGGCTTTCAATTTGTATGCAGATCTTTTTGAAACATATTGATTACATTCATATATAGTGAGAAACATGCTGTAGCGGATCATGTCCGCCTGACATCGCTAAATGCCGACAGCATACACTGTCTGCATTTAACATTGCACAAGCATTTCTGGTAAAATGCTTGTGCAATTGCGCCCCCTGCACATTTGACGGCCAATCTAGCAGGGGGTGTTAATCATCCCGATCGTATCGGATTGCCTTAAGACCGCTGCTTCTTAACTTATATTTCCGGCAAGCCTGAAGGCTTGCACGGAAACAGCTGCATTCTCAGCTTCATAAATTAGTCCCATAGAATTATTGTATAGAAAGCTAGCAAATCTAGGCAAGTATCCCCATTTGCTTTACCCCAGAAATACTCTGTATACATTGCTACTAAAGCACCAGGGAATCTTGGGTATTATATGCAAATTAGATATACAATATCTCTTGCCTTTTACTTCCAAGTACTGTTTTCAACATAGCAATCCCCTTTATGGGGTGGATGCAGCAAATAAAAATATACTTCTGAACAGCTTTTTCAAGTTTTTTTAAATCTCATCAAGAGAAGACAGGTTTAATCTGCTGCATTGTGAAGCTTTTTTTCCAGAAAAAAAAAGCAATACTCATTTGAGTTCTGGAGGAGATAAAAGCATGATAATAAAATCCTCAATTTCATATAAGTAAGAGACAGAGTTATTGTATAGAAAATTAGAAAATCTAGGCAAGTATCCCCATTTGCTTTACCTCAGAATTACTCTGTATACATTGTTACCAATGCACCAAACAACTCTGGGTAAGATATGCAAATTACATAAAATAATTCAATGTCCCTTTAATATTAAATATATTGACTATTCAAATAAAATTAATATGTCTTTCACAATTTGTTGTTCTTTATGAATTCAAATGAATACTAATTGTGGTTAACACTTTGATTATCATTGGCACCATGGATTAAAATAAGAGAACATCTTCAAAGAGAGCTGCAGGGAAAAGAGGAAAAAGCAACAGCATGGTGAGTAGTAACCATTTTTCTCTAGTTGTGCAGTTTAATGTCCCTTTAATCTGGCTTTAGTACTTGATCTGCTTTCAGCTGATGCCCATCAACAAGTAACCATAAAGAATGTGGGTGATTGCATATTTGACTAGCATAAGTATAAAAGTTCCATGTTACCCTAATGTTTCCATATTTGTTTACAAGGTTAACATATCAGGATGGACACAAATCCTTTTATGAGTAATAAAATTACTTTGAAACTATTCTATGTAAATTCATTTGACATAAACAGTAATCAGACTTTAATAATATTCCTAGTTTAATTTATACTATTTAAATAATTTTATAATATAATACTGAAGACCAACAAAGTACTTGTGGATTTGTTGATGATATATACAACCTGTATATTTATTGAATAATAATTGCAGTTGTTTTAAAGGGACATTGTACTCAGAAATTTCTATGCTCCCGACAGGAGTTATTAAAAGTTCACATTCCAATTCTTATTCCAATTCTTATTGTAAATATATATACAGTGGGGCAAAAAAGTATTTAGTCAGCCACCAATTGTGTAAGTTTTCCCACTTAAGAAGATGAGAGAGGCCTGTAATTTTCATCATAGGTATACCTCAACTATGAGAGACAAAATGTGGAAACAAATCCAGACAATCACATTGTCTGATTTGGAAAGAATTTATTGGCATATTATGGTGGAAAATAAGTATTTGGTCACCTACAAACAAGCAAGATTTCTGGCTCTCACAGACCTGTATCTTCTTCTGTAAGAGGCTCCTCTGTCCTCCACTCATTACCTGTATTAATGGCACCTGTTTGAACTTGTTATCAGTATAAAAGACACCTGTCCACAACCTCAAACAGTCACCCTCCAAACTCCACTATGGTGAAGACCAAAGAGCTGTCGAAGGACACCAGAAACAAAATTGTAGACTTGCACCAGGCTGGAAAGACTGTATCTGCAATAGGCAAGCAGCTTGGTATGAAGAAATCAACTGTGGGAGCAATAATTAGAAAATGGAAGACACACAAGACCACTGATAATCTCCCTCGATCTGGGGCTCCATGCAAGATCTCACCCCGTGGGGTCAAAATGATCACAAGAACGGTGAGCAAACATCCCAGAACCACACAGAGGGACCTAGTGAATGACCTGCAGAGAGCTGGGACCAACGTAACAAAGGCTACCATCAGTAACACACTACGCCGCCAGGGACTCAGATCCTGCAGTGCCAGACGTGTCCCCCTGCTTAAGCCAGTACATGTCCAGGCCCGTCTGAAGTATGCTAGAGAGCATTTGGATGATCTAGAAGTAGATTGGGAGAATGTCATATGGTCAGATGAAACCAAGTAGAACTGTTTGGTAGAAACACAACTCGTCGTGTTTGGAGGAGAGAGAATGCTGAGTTGCAACCAAAGAACACCATACCTACTGTGAAGCATGGGGGTGGCAACACCATGCTTTGGGGCTGTTTCTCTGCAAAGAGAACAGGACGACTGATCCGTGTACATGAAAGAATGAATGGGGCCATGTATCGTGAGATTTTGAGTGCAAACCTCCTTCCATCAGCAAGGCCATTGAAGATGAAACGTGGCTGGGTCTTTCAGCATGACAATGATCCCAAACACACCACCCGGGCAACGAAGGAGTGGCTTCGTAAGAAGCATTTCAAGGTCCTGGAGTGGCCTAGCCAGTCTCTAGATCTCAACCCCATAGAAAACCTTTGGAGGGAGTTGAAAGTCCGTGTTGCCCAGCGACAGCCCCAAAACATCACTGCTCTAGATGAGATCTGCATGCAGGAATGGGCCAACATACCAGCAACAGTGTGTGACAACCTTGTGAAGACTTACAGAAAACGTTTGACCTCTGTCATTGCCAACAAAGGATATATAACAAAGTATTGTGATGAACTTTTGATTTTGACCAAAATCCGTGTACATGAAAGAATGAATGGGGCCATGTATCGTGAGATTTTGAGTGCAAACCTCCTTCCATCAGCAAGGCCATTGAAGATGAAACATGGCTGGGTCTTTCCGCATGACAATGATCCCAAACACACCACCCGGGCAACGAAGGAGTGGATTCATAAGAAGCATTTCAAGGTCCTGGAGTGGCCTAGCCAGTCTCTAGATCTCAACCCCATAGAAAACCTTTGGAGGGAGTTGAAAGTCCGTGTTGCCCAGCGACAGCCCCAAAACATCACTGCTCTAGATGAGATCTGCATGCAGGAATGGGCCAACATACCAGCAACAGTGTGTGACAACCTTGTGAAGACTTACAGAAAACGTTTGACCTCTGTCATTGCCAACAAAGGATATATAACAAAGTATTGTGATGAACTTTTGATTTTGACCAAAATCCGTGTACATGAAAGAATGAATGGGGCCATGCATTGTGAGATTTTGAGTGCAAACCTCCTTCCATCAGCAAGGCCATTGAAGATGAAACGTGGCTGGGTCTTTCCGCATGACAATGATCCCAAACACACCACCTGGGCAACGAAGGAGTGGCTTCATAAGAAGCATTTCAAGGTCCTGGAGTGGCCTAGCCAGTCTCTAGATCTCAACCCCATAGAAAACCTTTGGAGGGAGTTGAAAGTCCGTGTTGCCCAGCGACAGCCCCAAAACATCACTGCTCTAGATGAGATCTGCATGCAGGAATGGGCCAACATACCAGCAACAGTGTGTGACAACCTTGTGAAGACTTACAGAAAACGTTTGACTTCTGTCATTGCCAACAAAGGATATATAACAAAGTACTGAGATGAACTTTTGATTTTGACCAAATACTTATTTTCCTCCATAATTTGCAAATAAATTCTTTCCAAATCAGACAATGTGATTGTCTGGATTTGTTTCCACATTTTGTCTCTTATAGTTGAGGTATACCTATGATGAAAATTGCAGGCCTCTCTCATCTTCTTAAGTGGGAGAACTTACACAATTGGTGGCTGACTAAATACTTTTTTGCCCCACTGTATATATATACCTATACCTGTATTTCTATTCCTATAGAGATATAGATATCTATTTTACATTAACATTATCAGATATATATAGAAATATATATTTAATTATAAATAGTACATTATTTTCTTATTTTCTATGTGAAGAACATAGGAATGAAAAATATGCATAACGGGTACTGGGGCTCTCAATTTAGGTCTAATGTGGTGGAGCTAACGCACGTGAAGAATTGCTGACTTTAATGCATGTTATTGAAATATTAGATATAAAATATTAAAAAGTATTAATATATTTTTTTTTTTTTTATTAATTATTAATATGATTTATAATATAATAATGAAGACCAAAAAAGTACTTTTGGATTCATTGATGATATATTCCCAACCTGTTTATTTATTGAATAATAAATGTAGTTGTTTTAAAGGGACATTGTCCTCAGAAATTTCTATTATTCTTGTGACATAGAAGCAATATGATATGTTAAAATATGTTGCCTTCTACTGCTCCACTGCTTTTTTTGTCAATTCCTAAAGATATATAGATATCTATTTTACATTAACATTCTCTGATATATATATAGATTGTTATATATTGATAGAATGTTATTTGGACTTTGTATTTGTGTATATGCACCGCACCTGGGCAGAAAAACATAAGGAACGTGAGTGCTTGGTGACACAATATTGGAATATTAATTGCTATACACCATAAAGCACCCGGATTGAGGAGTATCTTTACCCAATATCAAACTATCCACCCAAAAGAGCCTGATTGCAACAGTGACAATGAATACCACAGCTATGGATAATGAAAAGGAAGAAGAATATGCACATACTTTTCAATTTAGCGCTGAGGATACCACAAGCATAAGATTTGATAGCGGTGTGATTAAAACCCAGCATGAAATTTCCTTATACCTTTATAACCAGATCCTCAAATTTACTTCAAATTGCATGGATGTTATTTATACGCTTATCACGAAAAAATGTACATACCAAAAGGCTTCAGGATCAAGATTATGCCCACCTTTGGCAGGAATAATCCTGTGTTTTGCAAAAAGTGGTGTGGCATATTAAATAAATGTTCATTAGATCTGATGTTACTTGTGATTGAGGAGACTGGGATGACACTCAAGAGCCTTGAGGTTGAAATCACATAATTTGAAAGTGGACATTTAAGTAAATTAGAACAAGATCAACAGGAGGACTGGTTAACAAAGTTACAGAAACAACTCAAAGAATATGAAGTTGAGATAATAGCTTTTAAAGAAAAAAGTGGGAGGCAGTCACTACCGATTATCGAGAGAGATGGGTATATCAGTGGACATTGAGTCCTGAAGAAAGGAACTACAGGATGACGAGGAGAAGACCCAGGGTATATAAACCTAGAAATGTAACTACCATTGACAGCTCAAATAATGTCACCGACAATGAAGCTCCATCAACTTCTACAGAGTGGCAGAGGGATGAAACTGTACCTATGACTACACGATCAAAAAATGGGGAGCGCCAAGACCCCACACGAGGAGGGGGGGGCGCAAGAGCCGCAGGGAGAGGCAGACCACCCAGACACAATCGGAGATATTAATGGACAACATCATCAATTTAAGCAGCTATGAATTAAATCAGGATTAAATCAGGAGGAGAAAACAACATATGCCAATGAATTTGATATGGTAGTAGAATCGTACAAATTTCAATGAACACTCAGATTAAAAGAATTTTATAAAAACACACCTTCAAGCACAGGAATGGGGCCTACTGATTTGAAGAAAAAGAATACATTTGACCCTAGGAGCCAGCAACCTAGTATATTGACCTATTCTAGACTTACAAGCACAGAAATGTTGGATACTGTCAGGAACAACAGAACAAACATCAGAAATAACTTAACTAAGAAAGAGAGACAAGCTCTGAAAAGGCTGAAGGAAAACACCACGATAGTGATCTGTGAGGTGGACAAGGGGGGAGCTCTGGTGATTCAAGATTATGTGAACTATAAAAATGAGATTATGTCACAACTAAATGACACCACTGTGTATGAAAGGCTATCACATAGTCCAATCCGAAGATTTAAACAGAGGATTGATAAATACCTCAATGAATTGAGAAAAGACGAACAGATATCACAAACGTTGTTGACATATCGAACGGTTGAATATCCCATTACACCGGTGCTATACACCCACTCAAAAGTACATAAAAATCCAAGTCAACCACCTGGCAGGCCTATTGTGTCCGCCAGGGGGTCAATACTACAACTCATTGCTACTTACTTGGACAAAGTCTTGCAACCTTTGGTTCAAAGGATACCTTCGTATCTGAAAGATTGAATTGACCTGATAAAATTATTACAACTAATCGATGGTATGGAGAACACAGATATACTGGTCACCTTAGACGTGACCAGTCTATATACTGTGATCCCCCATAATGAAGGAATACAAGCAGTTAGAAAGGAATTAACTAGACACCCCTACATTGGACCGTCCATTGAAACAATAACACAGCTGCTAGAGTTCTGCCTAAGGATGAATTATTTTAAATTTTAGAGCCACTACTACCTGCAAAGGTCTGGAACAGCTATGGGATCGAATGTAGCCCCAACGTACGCTAACATCTTTCTAGGAGTATTTCAAAGAGAACACCCTGAAATGTTTGAAGATGCACATATTATCCTGTTTAGGAGATATATTGATGACTTGCTGATGATCTGGCGGGGGGCCCAATGTGATTTGGATGACTGGTTCATTAAATTGAATCAACTTTGTAATGAATTAAAATTCAAGATGACATGTCACCAGGACTCCATTGATTTTTTAGATCTGAGAATTACCAAGAACTCTGGAAAATTGAACACAGAACTTTACTCTAAACCGAAGGACCGAAATTCAATGTTGTTATATACTAGTTGTCCCCCACCTGGCACGAAGAGGGCCTTACCTATCTCACAGTTTCGAGAGTTGTGAGAAACAACTCAACCACAGAAGGTAAAGAAAAACAACTTAAGAACATGTATCAAAAATTTAAAGAAAGAAAATATGAGGACCAAGCAATTAATGAAGCTTACCAGCAGGCTCTGGTGATGACACAACAAGAAGCCTTAATTGGCAGCAAACAAGATAAAGTGGATCAAGGTATGGAGAGATTAACATTTGTCACAGAATACAGCCCAGATAAAAATTCCTATAGGAGTATACTTGATGAACACTGGAAAATAATTTCAAGTTATTTCAAATAATTTCAAGTGACAGAGGATTACCTCTCTATGATACTAGGTCCCCGAGAATAAGTTATTGAAGAGGGAAATCTCTAAGGGACATACTCATGAGACCTGACATGGTACAGGCGTATACCAGCTCTACGTGGCTTCAACAAGGAAAGAAAACAGGATGTTTCAAGTGCTTGGGTTGCAGTACATGTAGTGCACTGATTTAGTGTACTCAATTTACACATCCATGGACAAATAAAAAGTTCAAAATTAAATATCGTGTCACATGTACCACCACTTTCATAATCTATCTGCTACATTGAATATGTGGCAGATTTTATGTGGGAAAAACAATGGACGATCTGCGTACGAGGATGGCAAATCACAGGGCAGCCATACGGGCTGCAATTACCAACGGTGATTCGGAACAACCAGTAGCCAGGCATTTCGCCAAACATAAGCACACAACCAAAGATCTAAAATATGTGATCATTGACCATGTGCCCCCCTTATCAAGAGGGGGTGACAGGGGAAGAGTATTGCTGCAGAAGGAGTCAAGGTGGATTCATACCCTGGACATGCTGATCCCAAAAGGACTTAATACACACTTTGATTTGCAATGCTTCTTATGATATGAAAAACATGCATATAACCTGTTTTATTTATGTGCTTAGGTTGTGATGTAGAAGTAGCATACAGTACCGAGTACACTGGATTAAAAGAAAATGCCTTAGATTGGTTAACAACATATGAGGCCAGCAAGTTAGCAGCCCGTTTATGTAACAGCATAGTATAGCTTTCCAGCAATGGTCCATAATATATATTGGATATAGATAGTACTGAGCAATTATGGGTCTCTCATAACTTTGTCCCCACGTAATCACAATAATACATAGTATGCCCCAGGAATCCAGCTGGGCACTGTATGCCAGATGATCTATATTCTGCCATCACGCATTAAATTATAACACGAGAGCCTAGTAAATAAGAATTATTGTATATAAGAATATGTTTACTATACATATTTAAGATATTTTTTGACATGTATTTTATCCGATCACTTGGCTGCTTTGTAAGAGAATGCTTGTTTATGACCGTTGCTTAGTTACGATCTTTTCTACTATTTTGTTTTTTCAGTTGGCCCGTATGGGCTTCCTTAGTGCCGACCGGTGCATGCGCAGTTGCGCTCGGCAGACGCTACCGGAAGTGACAGCGGGCAGATCTGGATGTTTGTACCGGGGGAAGAGGGTTTATATGAGGTATGTTTATTGTTATGTGTTTATGTTTGACAAAGGGGGAGACCCCGAAACGTTACTGGTGAATAAATACCACTGAGGTGTTTACCTAAGTCCCATGAGGGCGGTCTCTGTTATTTGGACGTGGTTGGGTTAGATCAGATGAAGATTTGCTAACTTCAAAAATGATTAAACATATTGTAGAATATTCAAAATAATCTGTAGAATATACAGTCATGGCCAAAAGTATTGGCACCCCTGCATTTCTGTCAGATAATGCACCACTTTGCCCAGAAAATTGTTGCAATTACAAATGTTTAGGCATTCTCATGTTTATTTCTTTTGTTTTATTGGTATGACACAAAAAAGTGGAGGAAAAAAAAGCCAAATCTGACACATTCCACGCAAAACTCCAAAAATGGACTGGACAAAATTATTGGCACCTTCTCAAATTTGTAAGAAATAATTGAATTCCAAGTTTACAAAACAGTTCAAAATCCAGCACTTAAACCCTCAGTTGTGTGCATACTGCCAAGGGATTACTGCAAAAATCCCACAAACAATAAAACACAAAAATTGCAGCACCACTTGTCCTCTTTCAAAGAGTTTTCTTTATTGTCACATCATGGGAGCAGGTACAAAAAGAACAACGTTTCAGGCTATACACCCTTAGTGTATGAACATGACTAAGGGTGTATAGCCCGAAACGTTGTTCTTTTTGTACCTGCTCCCATGATGTGGCAATAAAGAAAACTCTTTGAAAGAGGACAAGTGGTGCTGCTGCAATTTTTGTGTTTTATTGAATTCCAAGTTTGTGATGCTTCTGTAATTTGTAATTAAACTCACCTGTATCAATTAACAGGTGCTAACAATATAGAAATCACACCGGACAATGACCCAAAGCACACGTGAAAAAGCACCCAGAAATGGTTTAAGACAAAGCGCTGGAGACTACTGAACTGGCCAGCAATGAGTCTAGATCTGAATCCCTTAGAGCACGTGTGGAGAGATCTCAAAACAGCAGTTGGGAAAAGGAGCCCTTCCAATCTGAGATACCTGGAGCAGTTGGCGAAAGAAGAGTGGACCAAAATTCTAGTAGAGAAGTGTAAGAAACTCATTGATGGTTACAGGAAGCAATTGATTTGTTATTTCTTCCACGTGGTGTACCACCAAATATTAAATTGAGGGTGCCAATAATTTTGTCCAAGTCCATTTTTGGAGTTTGTGTGGAATGTGTCAGATTTGGCTTTTTTCTCTCCACTTTTTTGTTTCATACCAATACAAACAAAAGATATAAACATGAGAATGCCTAAACATTTGAAATTGTAACAATTTTCTGGGTGAAGTGGTGCATTATCTGACAGAAATGCAGGGCTGCCAATAGTTTTCTCCAACATTGGTGTGTCCGGTCCACGGCGTCATCCTTACTTGTGGGAATATCTCTTCCCCAACAGGAAATGGCAAAGAGTCCCAGCAAAGCTGGCCATTTAGTCCCTCCTAGTCTCCGCCCACCCCAGTCATTCTCTTTGCCGTTGCACAGGCAACATCTCCACGGAGATGGTTAAGAGTATGTGGTGTTTAGTTGTAGTTTTTTATTCTACTATCAAGAGTTTGTTATTTTAAAATAGTACTGGTATGTACTATTTACTCTGAAACAGAAAAAGATGAAGAATTCTGTTTGTGAGAGGAAGATGATTTTAGCAGACAGTAACTAAAATCCTTTGCTGTTTCCACATAGGACTGTTGAGATGAAGTAACTTCAGTTGGGGGAAACAGTTAGCAGACTTTTCTGCTTAAGGTATGACTAGCCATATTTCTAACAAGACTGTGTAATGCTGGAAGGCTGTCTTTTCCCCTCATGGGGACCGGTAAGCCATTTTCTTAGTCTCAAGCAGAATAAAGGGCTTAATATGGGCTATAAAACTGGTAGACACTTTTATGGGCAAAATCGATTGCTTTATTGGGCATTTTATACATGTTTATGCTGGTATTTCACACTTATAAACTTGGGGAACGTTTTTTAACGTCAGGCACTATGTTAGACACCTTTTCCAGTCAGGAAGGGCCTTCCCAGTTGTAGGCTGAGCCTCATTTTCGCGCCATTACTGCGCAGTTGTTTTTGAGAGCAAGACATGCAGATGCATGTGTGAGGACCTGAAGATAGTTGGAAAAGTTCCTAGAAGGCGTCATTTGGTATCGTATTCCCCTCTGGGCTTGGTAAAGTCGCAGCAAAGGCTGTAGCTGGGACTGTAGAGGGGTTAAAACTGTAACCGGCTCTGGTTTCGTTATTTTAAGGGTTAAAGCTCTGAAAATTGGTGTGCAATACTTTTAATGCTTTAAGACACTGTGGTGAAATTTTGGTAAATTTTGAACAATTCCTTCATATTTTTTCACATATTCAGTAATAAAGTGTGCTCTGTTTAAAATTTAAAGAGACAGTAACGGTTTTGTTTTAAAACGGTTTTTGTGTTTTACTGACAAGTTTAAGCCTGTTTAACATGTCTGTGCCTTCAGATAAGCTATGTTCTATATGTATGAAAGTCAATGTGTCTCCCCCTTCTAAATTATGTGATAATTGTGCCAAAGCGTCCAAACAAAGTAAGGACAGTACTGTCACAGATAATGAAGTTGCCCAAGATGATTCATCAGATGAAGGGAGTAGACATGGTTCTACATCATCTCCTTCTGTGTCTACACCAGTTTTGCCCATGCAGGAGGCCCCTAGTACTTCTAGCGCGCCAATGCTTATTACCATGCAACAATTGACGGCTGTAATGGATAAATCCATAGCAAATATTTTATCCAAAATGCCTGCATATCAGAGAAAGCGCGATTGCTCTGTTTTAAACACTGAAGAGCAGGAGGGCGCTGATGATAATTGTTCTGTCATACCCTCACACCAATCTGAAGGGGCCATGAGGGAGGTTTTGTCAGATGGGGAAATTTCAGATTCAGGAAAAATTTCCCAACAGGCTGAACCTGATGTTGTGACATTTAAATTTAAATTAGAACATCTCCGCGCACTGCTTAAGGAGGTGTTATCTACTCTGGATGATTGTGACAACCTGGTCATTCCAGAAAAATTATGCAAGATGGACAAGTTCCTAGAGGTTCCGGTGCCCCCCGACGCTTTTCCTATACCCAAGCGGGTGGCGGACATAGTGAATAAGGAATGGGAGAAGCCCGGCATACCTTTTGTTCCCCCTCCTATATATAAGAAATTATTTCCTATGGTCGACCCCAGAAAGGACTTATGGCAGACAGTCCCTAAGGTTGAGGGGGCAGTTTCTACTCTAAACAAGCGCACTACTATTCCTATCGAGGATAATTGTGCTTTCCTATGGATAAAAAAATTAGAGGGTTTGCTTAAAAAGATTTTTGTACAGCAAGGTTACCTTCTTCAACCCATTTCGTGCATTGTTCCTGTCACTACAGCAGCGTGGTTCTGGTTCGAGGAACTAGAAAAGTCGCTCAGTAGAGAGACTCCATATGAGGAGGTTATGGACAGAGTTCACGCACTTAAGTTGGCTAACTCTTTTATTTTAGATGCCGCTTTGCAAATAGCTAGATTAGCGGCGAAAAATTCAGGGTTTGCAATTGTGACGCGCAGAGCGCTTTGGCTAAAGTCTTGGTCAGCGGATGTATCATCCAAGACAAAATTGCTTAATATCCCCTTCAAGGGTAAAACTCTCTTTGGGCCAGAATTGAAAGAGATTATCTCAGACATCACTGGGGGAAAGGGCCACGCCCTCCCACAAGATAGGCCTTTCAAAGCCAAGAATAAGTCTAATTTTCGTTCCTTTTGTAATTTCAGGAACGGACCGGGCTCTAATTCAGCATCCTCTAAGCAAGAGGGTAATACCTCACAGACCAAACCAGACTGGAAACCGATACAAGGCTGGAACAAGGGTAAGCAGGCCAAGAAGCCTGCTGCTGCTAACAAAACAGCATGAAGGAGTAGCCCCCGATCCGGGACCGGAATTCAAGGAACTACCCCCAAGGGGAAGGTTCCCCATGTCTCACTTATCCTCAAACCAAATAAAGAGACAGGCATTCTTACATTGTGTAGAAGACCTGTTAAAGATGGGAGTGATACACACAGTTCCAACGGTGGAACAAGGAATGGGATTTTACTCAAATCTGTTTGTAGTTCCCAAAAAAGAGGGAACTTTCAGACCAATCCTGGATTTAAAGATCCTAAACAAATTTCTCAGAGTATCATCGTTCAAGATGGAAACCATTCGAACGATTCTACCCACAATTCAGGAAGGTCAATTTATGACTACCGTGGATCTAAAGGATGCGTATCTACATATCCCGATCCACAAAGAACATCGTCAGTTCCTAAGGTTCGCCTTTCTGGACAAACATTACCAGTTTGTGGCCCTCCCATTCGGGTTAGCCACTGCTCCAAGGATTTTCACAAAGGTACTTGGATCCATTCTAGCGGTTCTAAGACCAAGGGGCATTGCAGTAGTACCGTACTTGGACGACATTCTAATACAAGCGTCGTCTCTTTCAAAGGCAAAGGCTCACTCAGACATCGTTCTGGCCTTTCTCAGATCTCACGGATGGAAGGTGAACATAGAAAAAAGTTCCCTGTCTCCGTCGACAAGAGTTCCCTTCTTGGGAACAATAATAGATTCCTTAGAAATGAGGATTTTCTTGACAGAAGTCAGAAAGTCAAAACGTCTAAACGCTTGTCAAGTTTTTCATTCTATTCCTCGTCCTTCCGTAGCTCAGTGCATGGAAGTAGTAGGATTGATGGTTGCAGCAATGGACATAGTTCCTTTTGCGCGAATTCATCTAAGACCATTACAACTGTGCATGCTGAAACAGTGGAATGGGGACTATACAGACTTGTCTCCAGTGATTCAAGTAGATCAGAAGACCAGAGACTCACTCCGTTGGTGGCTAACCCAGGATCACCTGTCCCAGGGAATGAGCTTCCGCAGTCCAGAGTGGGTCATCGTCACGACCGACGCCAGCCTAGTGGGCTGGGGCGCGGTCTGGGAATCCCTGAAAGCTCAGGGACTGTGGTCTCAGGAAGAGTCTCTTCTCCCGATAAACATTCTGGAACTAAGAGCGATATTCAATGCTCTCAGGGCTTGGCCTCAGCTAGCAAAGGCCAGATTCATAAGATTCCAATCAGGCAACATGAGGACTGTTGCATATATCAATCATCAGGGGGGAACAAGGAGTTCCCTGGCGATGAAAGAAGGGACCAAAATAATACAATGGGCGGAGAATCACTCCTGCCACCTATCTGCGATCCACATTCCAGGTGTGGAAAACTGGGAAGCGGATTATTTGAGTCGTCAGACATTCCATCCGGGGGAGTGGGAACTCCACCCGGAGATCTTTGCCCAGTTGACGCAACTATGGGGCATTCTAGATATGGATCTGATGGCGTCTCGTCAGAACTTCAAGGTTCCTTGCTACGGGTCCAGATCCAGGGATCCCAAGGCGACTCTAGTGGATGCACTAGTAGCGCCTTGGACCTTCAACCTAGCTTATGTGTTTCCACCGTTTCCTCTCATTCCCAGGCTGGTAGCCAGGATCAAACAGGAGAGGGCCTCTGTGATCTTGATAGCTCCTGTGTGGCCACGCAGGACTTGGTATGCAGACCTGGTGAATATGTCATCGGTTCCACCATGGAAGCTACCTTTGAGACAGGACCTTCTTGTTCAGGGTCCATTCGAACATCCAAATCTGGTCTCCCTCCAGCTGACGGCTTGGAGATTGAACGCTTGATTCTATCAAAGCGTGGGTTTTCAGATTCCGTGATAGATACTCTGGTTCAAGCCAGAAAACCGGTAACTAGAAAGATTTACCATAAAATATGGAAAAGATATATCTGCTGGTGTGAATCCAAGGGATTCCCATGGAATAAGATAAAAATTCCTAGGATTCTTTCCTTTCTACAAGAAGGTTTGGATAAAGGATTATCTGCGAGTTCTCTAAAGGGACAGATTTCTGCTTTATCTGTCCTACTACACAAACGACTGGCAGTTGTGCCAGATGTTCAAGCATTTGTTCAGGCTTTGGTTAGGATCAAGCCTGTTTACAGACCTTTGACTCCTCCCTGGAGTTTAAATCTAGTTCTTTCAGTTCTTCAAGGGGTTCCGTTTGAACCTTTACATTCCATAGATATTAAGTTGTTATCTTTGTTTTTGGTTGCTATTTCTTCTGCTAGAAGAGTTTCTGAGTTATCTGCTCTACAGTGTACTCCACCCTATGTGGTGTTCCATTCAGATAAGGTTGTTTTGCGTACTAAGCCTGGTTTTCTACCAAAGGTTGTTTCCAACAAAAATATTAATCAGGAGATAGTTGTACCTTCTTTGTGTCCGAATCCAGTTTCAAAGAAGGAACGTTTGCTACACAATTTAGATGTAGTCCGTGCTCTAAAATTCTACTTAGAAGCTACAAAAGAGTTCAGACAAACTTCTTCTCTGTTTGTCGTCTATTCTGGTAAAAGGAGAGGTCAAAAAGCAACTTCTACCTCTCTTTCCTTTTGGCTTAAAAGCATCATCCGATTGGCTTATGAGACTGCCGGACGGCAGCCTCCTGAAAGAATCACAGCTCACTCCACTAGGGCTGTAGCTTCCACATGGGCCTTCAAGAACGAGGCTTCTGTTGATCAGATATGTAAGGCAGCGACTTGGTCTTCAGTGCACACTTTTGCCAAATTTTACAAATTTGATACTTTTGCTTCTTCGGAGGCTATTTTTGGGAGAAAGGTTTTGCAAGCCGTGGTGCCTTCCGTTTAGGTAACCTGATTTGCTCCCTCCCTTCATCCGTGTCCTAAAGCTTTGGTATTGGTTCCCACAAGTAAGGATGACGCCGTGGACCGGACACACCAATGTTGGAGAAAACAGAATTTATGCTTACCTGATAAATTACTTTCTCCAACGGTGTGTCCGGTCCACGGCCCGCCCTGGTTTTTTAATCAGGTCCGATTAATTATTTTCTCTAACTACAGTCACCACGACACCCTATGGTTTCTCCTATTTTTTCCTCCTGTCCGTCGGTCGAATGACTGGGGTGGGCGGAGCCTAGGAAGGACTATATGGCCAGCTTTGCTGGGACTCTTTGCCATTTCCTGTTGGGGAAGAGATATTCCCACAAGTAAGGATGACGCCGTGGACCGGACACACCGTTGGAGAAAGTAATTTATCAGGTAAGCATAAATTCTGTTTTGGCCATGGCTGTATATTCTACTGATTATTTTGAATATTATAAGGTATGTTTAATCATTTTTAATATTTTTTATTAATATTTTTGAATAGTTTGCACCTAATATTTTAATAATGTGCATTGAAGTTAGCAATTCTTCATCTAACCCAACCGCGTTAAAACTGAATCGCAAACCCCGATACGCGTTATGCATATTTTACATTCCTTTGTTCTTCACATAGCAAATAATGTACTTTTTATTATTAAATATATATTTCTATATATGTATATCAGAACAGAGAATGTTAATGATAAATAGATATTTATATATCTTTAGGAATAGACAAAAAAAAGCAGTGGAAGGCAACATATTTTAACATATCATATTGCTTTTCTGTGCAAACTGGTGCATTATCTAAAGAAATGCAGGGGTGCCAATATTTATGGCCATGGCTGTATCTAGAATTTTGTAAAGTACGTATACTAATTTAAAAAAATGTTATTAATATTTTTTAATATTTTAACCTAATATTTCAATAGCGCAATGTGTGCTAACCCAACCACGTATTTTTTTAAATATATATATATATTAAATATATATAATGTTAATGTAATCTTTAGGAATAGATATACAGGTATAGGTATATATATTTATAAGTGAAGAACATTGGAATGTGAAATATGTACAGTACATATACAGTAAAACACATAAATACTTGAATACCACATCCGTACACATATATATATATATATATATATATATATATATAAAAACATATTTAGACGTCTATGTATGCATATATATGTTAAAGCCCTTTTGCAGCCCTTTATTTTTCTTCAAACCCCTTATACCATATATCGGATAGTGTTTATATGAGTGTAACTATACTTTAACATGTATATATTTTCTGTTTAATACAACTTTTTTCTTCCTCTACCCATTACGTGAGCTCTCAAGACACGCTAACCCAACAAGCGTAAATCTCGATTAAGCTTGAGTGAACGCGTTTACTTTCAAAAAGTAATTTGGCGCTTTTTTCTTTGTGCACATAAAGCCAATATTAATCTAGACATTTTTACATGATAAAATGTTAAGTCACAGCTTTTTAAATTTGGAATAATTGAAACTGCTGTAATAAGGCTCGTTGAAAAATAGGGAGGAGCACAGCAAGTCTAAAAAAAAAGAAAATACGTGGGACAACATTAATTTTTCATTAAATCTCCTTTTAATAGAAATGTCATTAAAGGGTCATAAAAATCGAAAACGACTATCGGCCCTGTTCTACTGTATCTTTACAGTGCTGCTTGAGACCCACAGTGCATTGCTGGTCCAGAGTGGAACCTGCTGCTGACTGGATCAGCATGACTCAGATGGGCAATTAGCGCTGCTGATTAGGGGTTAAACACACAGTAGAGTAGAGTCGATAGTCGTAAAATTACATTTCTATAATGGCCCTTCATGATTCTATGGGGTTGATTTAACAAAGACTTTTTCAGCAATGTTGTTTTGTTGGCAATTCTGGGCGGTGCTAGGCATCTCTAACTAACCTCCATTTTCAATGCTATCAGCACAATCATAAATTGTCCAGTCTTGAAAACTTAAAGAGCACATGGCAAGTGGCACAAGCCCAACCCTGCCACATATCTCTCCCTAATTTGCTGTTTGCTATCATTTCGGCTGAAAATACACAATTTAAATTGTGTTAACACAATGACAGTGGCTAGCTCAGTCTTCTGCAGACTCAAGTCTGTACTGGCTCTGCCATATTAAGAATGTGGGGAGTGGAGTTTTGACAATTAAAAAACAATTGCAGCTAACAACATTCAGACTGTTGATATGTTAATTTATTGGAACACTGCAGAAAATATAATTACTGTTTGTTCACTGTCCCTTTAAAGTCCTTTTTTCTATGTTGCTTCTTTAAATATACATTTAAAATATATTATTATTTATTATTATTATTTTTGTTATTTGAAAACGTTATTTCTCGCTCCTGCTCGTGTGTTAACCGCGCTAGAAGTAAGCTTTTTGTGCACATCAGGTATCGCCTGTATTGCAAGTTGAAAGTAAAAAGTTTTCGCATGAGCACTAACACGACAAGCGCAAAAAGCCAAAGTTACAATATCATTACCGCATTAACGTATTCCCCCATAGAAGCCAATGGAGCAAGAAAAGTGGAAAAAAAAAAACTTTGGGGAACAACTAGTGGCCCGATCACATATGAGTCGTCGCCCCGCAAAAGTCATTGTTGCCTATTATTTTGCGAATCTAGTGATCACATATACGAAGCGCATATTTTACCCGTCGCCCGCTGCTTTTACTCCCATACACTAACATAGAACCCGGCATCACAAGTCGGTATCACATATTCCGCGCAAGGACTTACGCAGTGAAAATGGAGAAAGTTAACTTCATTTTCACCTCGCCACACATAGGCAGACGCAGCAAGCCTTGCGCTGAGTAAATAAGCACCGTGACTCCCTAGAAGCCCTAACAAACACCTAACGCATGCGCAATATGTACCTCTCAACCGCGATCCCCCACCACAATAACTAATGTATTAACCCCTAATCCGCCAACCCCACATCGCAAGTATCTAATAAAGTTATTAAACCCTAATCCTCCACCCACCCAAAGCGAAAAGTATCTAATTACCCTATAAGACCCTAATCCGCCATCCCCCAACAATGCAAAGTACCTAATTAACCTATTAACCCCTAAACTGCCAACCCCCACAACACAAAGTATTAATCTAATCACTAAGCCCCCTAATCTAATACCCCCTAAATTAACCCCAATTAACTACAATTACATAAAATAATAAAAATTACCAAAAATAAAAAATCCTATCTTTACATGAAAAAAAACAACTAAATTTACATTAAAAAAACAAATCTAAGATTAAATTAGAATAAAAAATCTAATATTACAATAAATTAACAAAATCTAAGATCACAGAAAAAAGTTATGAAATGAATAGCTCTTTTACATAAAAAAATACAAATTAACCCCTAACAGTAAACCCCCCCCACCCTCCCAACCCCCCAAAATAAAAAAGAGCTAACTCTAAAAAAAATCTAATCTACCCATTGCCCCTAAAGTGGCATTTGTATGGGCATTGCCCTTAAAAGGGCAATCAGCTCTTTAGTGCCTATTTAAAAAAAAAAAAAGGCCTAATCTAAAAAAAAAAAACACCCCAAAAAACAAAACAAAAAACCCCTAACTTAAGTAGCTCTCATCCTATTGGCTGATTTGAACATGGAATGCAAGGTACCCCAATATAAAATGGGTACTTTGCATTCAATCTTCAGTGTTTGGCGGACGATCGCATGAAGAGGAGCCTCCACGTTGGATATCTGCGCGGCCTCGGATCCTGTTCCGCGCCCCCTTCACTCTGCGCCACAAGGATGAAGAAAGAAGATCGTCTTGTGCTGGATGAAGATGGAGCCGCTTGGAGGAAGACCTTCACTGCCGGACTTCAGGAATGCTGAGTACCTATGTTGGGGTTAGTGTTAGTTTTTTTTTCGGGGGGGGGTTTGGGGGGGGCGGGGGGTTTAGATTAGGGATTTTTATTTTTTTTAATGGGCACTACAGAGCTGATTGCCCTTTTAAGGGCAAAGCCCATACAAATGCCCCTTTAAGGGCAATGGGTAGTTTAGATTTTTTTAGAGTTAGTTTTTTATTTATTTTTTACTGTTAGGGGTTAATTTGTATTTTTGAATATAAAAGAGCTGTTAAACTTAGGGCAATGCCCTACAAAAGGCCCTGTTAAGGGCTATTGGCAGTTTAACTTAGGGGGTGTTTTTATTTTGGAGTGGTTTTTATGTTTTTATAGGGGTATTAGATTAGGTTTAATTTTTTTATTTTGGATAATTTTGTTTATTTTTTTCTGTAATCTTAGATTTTTTAATTTAATTTTAGGTTGTTTTTTTCATGTAAAGATATGATTTTATTTTGGTAATTTTTTATTACTTTTTAAAGGTAGCCTTTTTTATTTTATGTAATTGAAGTTAATTAGGGTTAATTTAGGGGGTGTTAGGTTAGGGGGCTTAGTGATTAGATTGATACTTTGCGTTGTTGGGTGTTGGCGGTTTCGGAGTTAATAGGTTAATTAGGTACTTTGCGTTGTGCGGGATGGCGGATTAGGGGTTAATACATTTGTTAGGTACTTTGCGATGTAGGGCTTGGCGAATTAGGGGTTAATATTTTAAATAGGTAGATTGCGATGTGGGGGGAAGGCGGATTAGGCATTAATACATTTATTAGGTACTTTGCAATGTGGGGGTTGGTGGATTAGGGGTTAATAGGTTAATTAGGGACTTTGCGTTGTGCGGGATGGCGGATTAGGGGTTAATACATTTGTTAGGTACTTTGCGATGTAGGTGTTGGCGGATTAGGGGTTAATATTTTAAATAGGTAGATTGCGATGTGGGGGGATGGCGGATTAGGTGTTAATACATTTATTAGGTACTTTGCAATGTGGGGGTTGGCGGATTAGGGCTTAATAGTTTAAATAGGTAGATTGCATTGTGGGGGGATGGTAGTTTAGAGGTTAATACATTTTATTATTAGTTGCGATATGAGGAGATGGCGGATATAGTGGTTTTGACGTGTCAGGTTCATTTTTTGGAGGCGGGTTAGATTTTTACATGCGATTAAAAAATGTTTGTTTTTACTTAGGTGCCATAAGTCACAGGCGACTCCAGAAATGTGTATTTCCGCACATTTCTCAACCTCACCAGTTTATCCGACTTACGGCAGTATATGATCTGCCGGCAGCGTATATGTGATTCACCCGATGTGCAAGGTGAACTTACTGGTAGCACGGGTTTCAGCAGTTGCACTGAAACCTACGCTGTATATGTAATCTCGCCCTAGATTTCCATAGTTTAAATATTAAATTACCTTTCTCTTTCGTCTGAAAAATGTTGGCTTTCAGTATAGTTTACCATACTAAATTTAACCAATGTATCACTTTATGCCAAAAATTTTTAAATATAGGACATGACCACAGGCAATGCAATAAATCTGGGCTTTTTAAAATTGCATTGTATACAGTTTTCATTTTTTTTTGTCTTGTTCACTTTTTAGTTACTTTGCAGTATAATACATAAAATGTAATAATCTCTCTCTAATATATGCTGATATTGTAGCTTTGCTTACTTTATTAATAATTTCCTTATATTTAACCCTTTTCTAAATTCCTTGACGTAACCTTATATTCCACAATGTTAGACATGCTCAGTGAACAGACAACTGCATGTAATTCTCAATACAAGTTTGCAGGGGCAAAAAATTTGGTTTAGCTGAATCTTTCATAACGAATATTTTAAAAACCTTCATATTTGAATATTTGTTGCTCGTGCTAGTCAGCATTTGTCTCATTTTAACCTAAATGAATTCGACCATTTGTGGTAAATGTTCCTTTGCCACTGATGAAAAAGTTTACCTGTAGCGTTAAAGGGACAGTCTACAATAGAATTGTTATTGTTTTAAAAGATAGATAATCCCTTTATTACCCATTCCCCAGTTTTGCATAACCAACACAGTTATATTAATACACTTTTTACCTCTGTGATTACCTTGTATCTAAGAACCTTCTTCCAGCCCCCTGATCACAAGACTGTGACTGTTTATTACAGGGATAGGCAAGGTGTCCGTACACGGACACTGGTGTCCATGACTAGCCCTTGCAGTGTCTGCCACAACCTTAGTATATGTTTTGATTGAATAATAGGAATAAAAAAAAATATGTAGTGTGAATAAAGTTAGTGGCTTGTCAAGAGACTGCTAGCAATATTGGGTGATAAGTTAAAGAATAACTAAAGCCTGAGTGAAATATTGGATGTGTATCTGCATCTGTATAATAACACCCAGCTATATACAAAGACACAGTAGTGACACTGGAACATGCGTATAGCCAGACAAGGGTTGGTTATAGGGTCAGTGGTATCTGCATCAGTATAATAACACCCAGTGCTATATAATGACACAGTAGTGACACTGGCACATGCGTATGGCCAGACAAGGGTTGGTTATAGGGTCAGTGGTATCTGCATCAGTATAATAACACCCAGCTATATACAAAGACACAGTAGTGACACTGGCACATGCGTATAGCCAGACAAGGGTTGGTTATAGGGTCAGTGGTATCTGCATCAGTATAACACCCAGTGCTATATAATGACACAGTAGTGACACTGGCACATGCGTATAGCCAGACAAGGGTTGGTTATAGGGTCAGTGGTATCTGCATCAGTATAATAACACCCAGCCCTATATAATGACACAGTAGTGACACTGGCACATGGGTATAGCCAGACAAGGGATGGTTATAGGGTCAATGGTATCTGCAGCAGTATAATAACACCCAGCGCTATATAATGACACAGTAGTGACACTGGCACATGGGTATAGCCAGAGGAGGGCTGGTTATAGGATCAGTGGTATCTGCATCAGTATAATAACACCCAGTGCTATATAATGACACAGTAGTGACACTGGCACATGCGTATAGCCAGACAAGGGTTGGTTATAGGGTCAGTGGTATCTGCATCAGTATAATAACACCCAGCGCTATATAATGACACTGTAGTGACACTGGCACATGCGTATAGCCAGACAAGGGTTGGTTATAGGGTCAGTGGTATCTGCATCAGTATAATAACACCCAGCACTATATAATGACACAGTAGTGACACTGGCTCATGGGTATAGCCAGAGAAGGGCTGGTTATAGGATCAGTGGTATCTGCATCAGTATAATAACACCCAGCACTATATAGTGACACTGGCACATGGGTATAGCCAGAGGAGGGTTGGTTATAGGATCAGTGGTATCTGCATCAGTATAATAACACCCAGCACTATATAATGACACAGTAGTGACACTGGCACATGCGTATAGCCAGAGAAGGGCTGGTTATAGGATCAGCGGTATCTGCATCAGTATAATAACACCCAGCACTATATAATGACACAGTAGTGACACTGGCACATGGGTATAGCCAGAGGAGGGCTGGTTATAGGATCAGTGGTATCTGCATCAGTATAATAACACCCAGCACTATATAATGACACAGTAGTGATACTGGCACATGGGTATAGCCAGAGGAGGGCTGGTTATAGGATCAGTGGTATCTGCATCAGTATAATAACACCCAGCACTATATAATGACACAGTAGTGACACTGGCACATGGGTATAGCTAGAGAAGGGCTGGTTATAGGATTAGTGGTATCTGCATCAGTATAATAACACCCAGCACTATATAATGACACAGTAGTGACACTGGCACATGGGTATAGACAGAGGAGGGCTGGTTATAGGATCAGTGGTATCTGCATCAGTATAATAACACTCAGCACTATATAATGACACAGTAGTGACACTGGCTCATGGGTATAGCCAGAGGAGGGCTGGTTATAGGATCAGCGGTATCTGCATCAGTATAATAACACCCAGCGCTATATAATGACACAGTAGTGACACTGGCACATGGGTATAGCCAGAGGAGGGCTGGTTATAGGATCAGCGGTATCTGCATCAGTATAATAACACCCAGCGCTATATAATGACACAGTAGTGACACTGGCACATGGGTATAGCCAGAGGAGGGCTGGTTATAGGATCAGTGGTATCTGCATCAGTATAATAACACCCAGCGCTATATAATGACACTGTAGTGACACTGGCACATGCGTATAGCCAGACAAGGGTTGGTTATAGGGTCAGTGGTATCTGCATCAGTATAATAACACCCAGCACTATATAATGACACAGTAGTGACACTGGCTCATGGGTATAGCCAGAGAAGGGCTGGTTATAGGATCAGTGGTATCTGCATCAGTATAATAACACCCAGCACTATATAGTGACACTGGCACATGGGTATAGCCAGAGGAGGGTTGGTTATAGGATCAGTGGTATCTGCATCAGTATAATAACACCCAGCACTATATAATGACACAGTAGTGACACTGGCACATGCGTATAGCCAGAGAAGGGCTGGTTATAGGATCAGCGGTATCTGCATCAGTATAATAACACCCAGCACTATATAATGACACAGTAGTGACACTGGCACATGGGTATAGCCAGAGGAGGGCTGGTTATAGGATCAGTGGTATCTGCATCAGTATAATAACACCCAGCACTATATAATGACACAGTAGTGATACTGGCACATGGGTATAGCCAGAGGAGGGCTGGTTATAGGATCAGTGGTATCTGCATCAGTATAATAACACCCAGCACTATATAATGACACAGTAGTGACACTGGCACATGGGTATAGCTAGAGAAGGGCTGGTTATAGGATTAGTGGTATCTGCATCAGTATAATAACACCCAGCACTATATAATGACACAGTAGTGACACTGGCACATGGGTATAGACAGAGGAGGGCTGGTTATAGGATCAGTGGTATCTGCATCAGTATAATAACACTCAGCACTATATAATGACACAGTAGTGACACTGGCTCATGGGTATAGCCAGAGGAGGGCTGGTTATAGGATCAGCGGTATCTGCATCAGTATAATAACACCCAGCGCTATATAATGACACAGTAGTGACACTGGCACATGGGTATAGCCAGAGGAGGGCTGGTTATAGGATCAGCGGTATCTGCATCAGTATAATAACACCCAGCGCTATATAATGACACAGTAGTGACACTGGCACATGGGTATAGCCAGAGGAGGGCTGGTTATAGGATCAGTGGTATCTGCATCAGTATAATAACACCCAGCACTATATAGTGACACTGGCACATGGGTATAGACAGAGGAGGGTTGGTTATAGGATCAGTGGTATCTGCATCAGTATATTAACACCAAGCACTATATAATGACACAGTAGTGACACTGGCTCATGGGTATAGCCAGAGGAGGGCTGGTTATAGGATCAGTGGTATCTGCATCAGTATAATAACACCCAGCACTATATAATGACACAGTAGTGACACTGGCACATGGGTATAGTCAGAGGAGGGCTGGTTATAGGATCAGCGGTATCTGCATCAGTATAATAACACCCAGCACTATATAATGACACAGTAGTGACACTGGCACATGGGTATAGCCAGAGGAGGGCTGGTTATAGGATCAGTGGTATCTGCATCAGTATAATAACACCCAGCACTATATAGTGACACTGGCACATGGGTATAGACAGAGGAGGGTTGGTTATAGGATCAGTGGTATCTGCATCAGTATATTAACACCAAGCACTATATAATGACACAGTAGTGACACTGGCTCATGGGTATAGCCAGAGGAGGGCTGGTTATAGGATCAGTGGTATCTGCATCAGTATAATAACACCCAGCACTATATAATGACACAGTAGTGACACTGGCACATGGGTATAGTCAGAGGAGGGCTGGTTATAGGATCAGCGGTATCTGCATCAGTATAATAACACCCAGCACTATATAATGACACAGTAGTGACACTGGCACATGGGTATAGCCAGAGGAGGGCTGGTTATAGGATCAGCGGTATCTGCATCAGTATAATAACACCCAGCGCTATATAATGACACAGTAGTGACACTGGCTCATGGGTATAGCCAGAGGAGGGCTGGTTATAGGATCAGTGGTATCTGCATCAGTATAATAACACCCAGCACTATATAATGACACAGTAGTGACACTGGCACATGCGTATAGCCAGAGGAGGGCTGGTTATAGGATCAGTGGTATCTGCATCCGTATAATAACACCCAGCACTATATAATGACACAGTAGTGACACTAGCTCATGGGTATAGCCAGAGGAGGGTTGGTTATAGGATCAGTGGTATCTGCATCAATATAATAACACCCAGCACTATATAATGACACAGTAGTGACACTGGCTCATGGGTATAGCCAGAGGAGGGCTAGTTATAGGATCAGTGGTATCTGCATCAGTATAATAACACCCAGCACTATACAAAGACACAGTAGTGACACTAGCACATGGGTATAGCCAGAGGAGGGCTGGTTATAGGATCAGTGGTATCTGCATCAGTATAATAACACCCAGCACTATATAATGACACAGTAGTGATACTGGCACATGGGTATAGCCAGAGGAGGGCTGGTTATAGGATCAGTGGTATCTGCATCAATATAATAACACCCAGCACTATATAATGACACAGTAGTGACACTGGCTCATGGGTATAGCCAGAGGAGGGCTGGTTATAGAATCAGTGGTATCTGCATCAGTATAATAACACCAAGCGCTATATAATGACACAGTAGTGACACTGGCAGATAGGTATAGCCAGAGGAGGGTTGGTTACAGGATCAGTGGTATCTGCATCAGTATAATAACACCCAGCACTATATAATGACACAGTAGTGACACTGGCACATGCGTATAGCCAGAGGAGGGCTGGTTATAGGGTCAGTGGTATCTGCATCAGTATAATAACACCCAGCACTATATAATGACACAGTAGTGACACTGGCTCATGGGTATAGCCAGAGGAGGGCTAGTTATAGGATCAGTGGTATCTGCATCAGTATAATAACACCCAGCACTATACAAAGACACAGTAGTGACACTAGCACATGGGTATAGCCAGAGGAGGGCTGGTTATAGGATCAGTGGTATCTGCATCAGTATAATAACACCCAGCACTATATAATGACACAGTAGTTACACTGGCACATGGGTATAGCCAGAGGAGGGCTGGTTATAGGATTAGTGGTATCTGCATCAGTATAATAACACCCAGCACTATATAATGACACAGTAGTGATACTGGCACATGGGTATAGCCAGAGGAGGGCTGGTTATAGGATCAGTGATATCTGCATCAGTATAATAACACCCAGCACTATATAATGACACAGTAGTGACACTGGCTCATGGGTATAGCCAGAGGAGGGCTGGTTATAGAATCAGTGGTATCTGCATCAGTATAATAACACCCAGCACTATATAATGACACAGTAGTGACACTGGCACATGGGTATAGCCAGAGGAGGGCTGGTTATAGGATCAGTGGTATCTGCATCAGTATAATAACACCCAGCACTATACAAAGACACAGTAGTGACACTAGCACATGGGTATAGCCAGACAAGGGTTGGTTATAGAATCAGTGGTATCTGCATCAGTATAATAACACCCAGCTCTATACAAAGACACAGTAGTGACACAGGCACATGGGTATAGACAGAGGAGGGCTGGTTATAGGATCAGTGGTATCTGCATCAGTATAATAACACCCAGCGCTATATAATGACACAGTAGTGACACTGGCTCATGGGTATAGCCAGAGGAGGGCTGGTTATAGGATTAGTGGTATCTGCATCAGTATAATAACACCCAGCACTATATAATGACACAGTAGTGACACTGGCACATGGGTATATCCAGAGGAAGGCTGGTTATAGGATCAGTGGTATCTGCATCAGTATATTAACACCAAGCACTATATAATGACACAGTAGTGACACTGGCACATGGGTATAGCCAGAGGAGGGCTGGTTATAGGGTCAGTGGTATCTGCATCAGTATATTAACACCAAGCACTATAAAATAATGTTTTTAATTTAAAATGTACCTTGGTGTCCTTCACTAAGGTCTGTAATTTGGAAATGCCACAGCCTTTGTCTGTACCTATCCCTGGTTTATTATCTATTGTCTTGCATTTAGCATTGTGATGGGCTAAACCTTAATAACTTTCTGTGCCTGAACACAGTGTTATTTATATGGCCCACGTGTACTTTCTGTCTCTTTGTGTTGAAAAGGAATTTAAAAAGCATGTGATAAGAGACAGCCCTCAAGGGCTTAGACATTAGCATATGAGTCTGCCTAGGTTTAGTTTCAACTAAGAATACCAAGAGAAAAAAGCAAATTTGATAATAAAAGTAAATTGTAAAGTTGATTAAAATTACATGTCCTATCTGAATAATGAAAGTTTAATTTTGACTAGACTGTCCCTTTAAATACTTACCTTTAGCTGGAGAGCCAAGCTAATCATGATCCTTCTTCACAGAGTAGGGGAGGGGGGGGGGGCGCTAATAGGAGGCTTAGAACTGTGGCTCCCAGGACTTGCGTTAACCCCTTTGGATTATTGGATGTACCATTATGTCACGAAAATACCAGGTCTTAAAGGGACAGTCTAGTCAAAAATAAACTTTCATGATTCAGACAGGGCGTGTAATTTTAAAAGACTTTCCAATTTACTTTTATCATCAAATTTGATTTGTTCTCTTGGTATTCTTAGTTGAAAGCTAAATCTAGGTGGGCTCATATGCTATGTCTTTCACAGCTAGAGGGTGCTAGTTCATGTGTGATATAGATAACATTGTGCTCACGCAGTGGAGTTTCAATAGAGTGTCTCTAACACACACACAAAAATACAAAAAAAATCTGTGGTGATCAGGGCTGATTTTTTTTTATATAGTCAATAATATTTTAAATTCTTTATTTAGTGTAAGAGTAAGGCTTTGGGGTTTTAGGTTAACATTAACCCCTTGATCACAGATCCTCCCCTGTGATAATTTCAGTCAGCATTGTGATCTGTGGTAATCAGTGCTTATAATAGTTAAAAAATACTTTTAATAATACTGTAAATAGTTAATAGTATTATATTTAGTGTGAGGGTAAGGAATTGGTGTTTTAGGGTAATGTTAACCTTTTGATCACATACCCTTTACTGTGATAATTACAGCCAGCATTGTTATCTGTGGTAATCAGGGCTGATTTTATTTTATTTTTTCTTTAAATAGTTAATAGTTAAATAGTTAATAATACTTTTAATAATACCTTAAGGGCCAGATTATGAGTGGCGCGTTAACAGTTATGCGCGAGCTATAAGAGGTTTACTGTGGGTGTTTGCGCGCGTCAGGTTTTCTGCTCGTATTACAAGTTGAAAGTAAACACGATCGTTTGAGCACATTTGCGATTTACGCTAGAATGATTACTGCGTCCTTTGAGCTCTGGTTAACTGTTCGCAAAACAAAAAAAGTGTCACAAAACACATCAAAAATAGGTCTCAGGAGTTAGAAAATAAAAAGCAGGCAAAGGGCTTTAACATTGACTAATTTATATATATATATATATATATATATATATATATATATATATATATATATATATATATATGTCTTAAAGCTCGTGTACACAGGCCATTTTTTGCAGTACAGCGGTTCAACCCCTTGCTCTCTCTCCCCCCTCTCTTTTGCTCTCTCTCTCTCTCTCTCTCTCCCCCTCTACTGCTCTCTATCTCCCCCCTCTCTATTTTGCTCTCTCTCTCCCCCCTCTCTTTTGCTCTCTCTCCCCCTTCTCTCTCCCCCCTCTCTTTTGTGCTATCCCCCCTCTCTTTCGCTCTCGCTCTCTCTCTCCCTCTATTTTGCTCTCTCTCTCTCCCCCCTTTCTTTTGTTCTCTCCCCCCTTTTTTATTCTCTCCCCCTCTCTTTTGCTATCTCTCTCTCTGTCTTTTGCTCTCTCTAGCCCCCCTCTTTTGCTCTCTCTCTCTCTCCCCCCTCTCTTTTGCCCTCTCTACCCCTCTCTTTTGCTCTCTTTCCCCCTCTCTTTTGCTTTCTCTCTTCCCCTCGCTTTTGCTCTTTCTCTCCCCCTCTCTTTTGCTCTCTCTCTCCCCCTCACTGTTGCTCTCTCTCCCCTCTCTTTCCCCACCCTCTCTTTTGCGCTCTCTCCCCCTCTTTTGCTCTCTCTCTCTCCCTTTCTTTTGCTCTCTCTCTCTCCCCTTTTTTTGCTCTCCCCCCTCTCTTTTGCTGTCTCTCTCCCTGTCTTTTGCTCTCTCTATCCCCCCTCTTTTGCCCTCTCTATCCCCGCTCTCTTTTGCTCTTTGCTCTCTCTCCCCTCTCTTTTGCTCTCTCTTCACTTTCTCCCCCCTCTCTTATGCTCTCTCTCACCCTCTCTTTTGCTTTCTCTCTCCCTCTTACCTCTCTTTCCCCCCTCTCTTTTGCACTCTCTCTCCCCTGTCTTTTGTGCTCTCCCCCCTCTCTTTTGCTCTCTCTCTCTCCCATCTCTTTTGCTCTCTCTCTCCTCCCTCTCTCCCCCCCTCTTTTGCACTCTCTTTCTCTCCCCTCTTTTGCTCTCTCTCCCCTTTCTCCCCCTCTCTTATGCTCTCTCTCACCCTCTCTTTTGCTCTCTCTCTTTTTCTCTCCCTTTCTTTCCCCCCTCTCTTTTGCACTCTCTCTCCCCTGTCTTTTGTGCTCTCCCCCCTCTCTTTTGCTCTCTCTCTCCCATCTCTTTTGCTCTCTCTCTCCTCCCTCTCTCCCCCATCTTTTGCGCTCTCTTTCTCTCCCCTCTTTTGCTCTCTCTCCCCCTCTCTTATTGTCAGGGTGCCAGGAATCAGACTGAGACGAGAAGTGCAAAAATAATCACACCTTTATTAATAGCAAAAAATAATAAAAATTCCACAAGTCAAATAACAAGCCAGGAATCAAAACCAGAGCTGGTAGTCAGACGAGCCGAGTCAGGAGCCAAAGCGAGTAGTCAGACGAGTGGAATCAGGAACAAGGAGAACAGCAGAGTCAGGAACAAGCCAGGGATCAGGAACCATGAAGGACGTCAGACAGCCAGGTAATACACAGGAGCTCTCACAAACAGGTCTGAGACAATGAAAGGATAAAGCATACTGAACAGAGGCCCTTTAAATAATAAGTGATGACATCACAATTCTGAGACTGCATCCTGTCTCACACGGATGATGTACACCAGTCTGGCTATAAAGGGAAGTGCAGGAAATGAGCAGCATCACACAGTATGCACCAGAGTCAGCAAAAGAGGTGAGTAAAATGGCTGCCAGCAGCACATGGCAAACAAAACAGGGAAAAAACTCTGACAGTACCCTCCCCTCAATGACCCCTCCCCCGCGGGAGGACAAAAGGCTTATTGGGGAAACGGGCATGGAAGGCACGGAGGAGGGCAGGAGCATGAACATCAGAGGAGGGAACCCATGAATGCTCCTCCAGACCGTAGCCCCTCCAGTGAACCAAATACTGTACGCGGCCCCTGGACATACGAGAGTCAATAATGCTGCTGCGCTCATACTCCTCATGATTGTCAACAAAGATAGGATGGGGACAAGGCAACACAGTGGTAAACTGATTACAAACCAATGGTTTCAAGAGGGAGACATGAAAGACATTGGAGATGCGCATTGCAGGAGGAAGGTCAAGAGCGTAGGCCACAGGATTGACCCGTCAAAGTATTTGAAAAAGACCAACATAACATAAAAGGAAGTGCAGGAAATGAGCAGCATCACACAGTATGCACTAGAGTCAGCAAGAGAGGTGAGTAAAATGGCTGCCAGCTGCACATGGCAAACAAAACAGGGAAAAAAATCTGACACTTATGCTCTCTCTCACCCTCTCTTTTGCTCTCTCTCTCTCACCTCTTTTTCCCCCCTCTCTTTTGCACTCTCTCTCCTCTGTCTTTTGTGCTCTCCCCCTCTCTTTTGCTCTCTCTCTCTCCCATCTCTTTTGCTCGCTGTCTCCCCCCCTCTTTTGCGCTCTCTTTCTCCCCCCTCTCTTTTGCTGTCTCTCTCTCTCTTTTGCTCTCTCTATCTCCCCTCTTTTGCTCTCTCCCCTTTCTTTTACTCTCCCTCCCCCCAATCTCTTTTGCTCTCCCTCTATCCCCCCTCTTTTGCTCCCTCTATCCCCCCTCTTTTTTGAGCTCTCTATGCCCCCTCTTTTTTGAGCTCTCTCTCTCTCTGACATCCACACGGCCCCGTCCAGCCCCACCAACGCCACGCACAGCCCCGCCCATGTCACGCCCGGCTCCGTCCAGCACCACCCACATCACGCCCGGACCCGTCCAGCCCCGCCCATGTCATGCTCGGCCGGCCCCGCCCCCATCACACACGGTCGTCCCAGATGTCATGCCAGCCAGGTCAGTCTTCTCGAAGGACAGGTGTGTTTTTCCTTGCCCAGTTTCTACTGCGGATGACAGCTTCGGACAAACACAATTGGCCTTTTATAGAATAGGATATATATATATATATATATATATAATGATGTATATGTATGTATATATATATATATATATATATATATATATATTTATATATATGTTTATATGTGTGTACATATGTATATAGGTATTTATACAGTAAACTCCCAGTTAACCGGCACCCATGGGGATTGGTAGATTCCGGATAAGTGTAGTTTCTGGTTGCTTGAGAGTTACTATTAAAAATAGGCCTAACTAGCTTCTATAACCCATACTATCCTATAAACGCTGTATTTATTTGATATTAATATTTAAATACAGTAAATAAAAGCAACTTATTAATAAATATTAATCCCGCTTCCGTTCAGTCCTGGAGACCCAGTGGAGAATGATGTCTAATCTCAGACTGCCTTGTGCTCACAACTTTCAAGAACAGTTATGTAGGGTCTGGGGGCATGAAAAGGGCTTGCTTTCACCTTTGAGAGCCCACTATAGAGAAAGAAGGCTGCAGAGCAAAGTTAGTGTTAATTTTAATGTACAGTATCTTTGATTTTTTTTTCTGGTTGCTTGAGTTCTGGTTAACTGAGAGTTTACTGTATGTGTATACATGTATTTACAGCATATACACATATAAACACATAAATACATATGTACACATATATAGGCATATATACAAGTGCATTGGAGCCCTTTGTAGTTAAGTAGATGAAAACATGTATTAACATATTTATGCAATATTCATATTTACTAAAGTGTTATACTGTTTATTTACTGTAAATATTTCATATTCCTATGTTCTGCACATAGCAGAATATGTTGTAAGTATTTCTAAATTGATATTCCTATATATATATATATATATATATATATATATATATATATATATATATATACACACACAACAACATTTAAAAATCTGCTAAAAACAAAAGCAGACTTGAAGTAAAAAGGTGTATCATTGTGAACCTAATTTGCATATCTTACCCAGAATCCTTTGCTGCATTGGAAACAATGTATTCCAGAGGTTTTCTGTGGGAAAAACAAGCCTTCTGGCCTGTCTAGATTTGTTAATGAGCTACACAATGAGTTATTTTCTCTCTCTCTCTCTCTCTCTCTCTCTCTCTCTATCTATATATATATATACTTTTTACAATTCTGTAGTTTCACTTTTTCTTTTTTCTATTTTTTGTGTGATACGCAATATGTATATAATAACGTTGATACAATTGTTTCACTTTTTCAAACATAAGTTACAACTTTACCCCAAGAACAACAATGATTTGTTAAAGGCTTCAAGGAAGGGAGGAGTTTTCCTCCGTGAGGTTTCTGTTAAAAGTATACCTAATACACCTGTAAGGTATTGATTGCATTTGGAGCCGGAAGAAGCCCTACAGCCTTAGGGGTGAAACGCGCGTAGCTAGCTGGAGTGTTTGTTGGGATCTCCATGAGACAAAGATTTCTAACGGAACTATTGGAGATAGTAGCAACCTTGGAGTTTGTGAATAGCTGCAAATTAAAGGTTACCAAGAAGAGCGAGAGGAGCACCCCTGGAGGTGTGGCACCGCAATAGTGGGACTCTCAAACGACGCAAGTATAACCGCTACGGCGGTAAACACTTTCAGACACAGTATTTGCTATTTTTACCTTCATTGCCAAACATCTTTACCGCTATAGCGGAGTCTGCTTTTCTAACAAATGAAGTATTGTTGATAGCCAAGAACTGGTCAATACTTACCGCAAAGGTGGAAATTGTTAGTTTAAATTGTGTCTGTAAGTGAAGTGTGGATATCATCTTGCATTATACCAGAATATCCCTTTTACGAATTTCTGAACAACAAAGAAGTCAATGTAACCATTTTCTGCAGGTTGCTACAGTATTTATAATTGATCTGTTGGGAACTCTCATTACACTACCGACTGGGACTTTATTACCTGTAGCTAAAAAAAAAATGGTGTTTTTCCCCCCTGTTTTTATATTATTGAAAGTATTCAGTTCTTTATTTTTTTCAAATTATTTTATTTTTATGGTTTTATTACCAGCTGGTAGGATAATCTCATAGTGCACTATGATCGGAAATTGTTTTGAGTATCCTCAGGTTGTTTAACAATATTCTCATGGTTTTTCCAATAAATAACTCCTTTTAACGCTCCCTGGTTGCAGCAATTGGTTGATGTTTTTTGTCTTTTACTCCTTTATGTCTCTATGGGGGTTGTCACTTTAGAATTGCTTATTCCATTACACTATTTTTAGGGATTGGTCAGTGCTGGACAGGAGAGGCTTACTGTCTCCACTTTTGTGAATATATATATATATATATGTATCTTTACCTATATATAATCATCTATATACATATACAGGTATATATATATTTTACAAAAAAACATCATTAGGTGTGAGCATTTCCCGGCCGTGTAGGATAAGACTTCAAAAGGTGGCCCTGTAACCCACAATAGAGGCAGAGCCCCTCCCTCCTCAGAAAGGCCCTCTCCACCACGGAGAGATGCGTGAATCCCAACTGCATCGGCTCAGCAGTACCTGGTGACTCGGGACCAGGAGGCATGGGAGGAGAGGGAGGCATGGGTGGGAACGAACACGTAGGAGACAACGGAACAGGAGGCTTCCACATGCGTTCCTTGAAAGAGGGCCTCTCACTTAGTCTGATATCAATTAGGATAAAAAAAGACACCAATGAATCGAGATCTTCTGGTAAATCTCTGGCAGCAACTTCGTCTTTAGTCGCATCAGAGAGCCCATGAAAGAAGGCGGCAACAAGGGCTTCATTGTTCCAACCTACCTCTGATGCAAGAACTCAATGGCATACTGAGCAACAGATCTTGTACCTTGCTGAATGGACATGAGTCATTTAGCAGCAGAGGAGGAGCAAGCCGGAACATCAAATACCCTTTGAAAGGACTCTCTCCCCCCTCTTTTGCGCTCTCTTTCTCCCCCCTCTCTTTTGCTGTCTCTCTCTCTCTCTTTTGCTCTCTCTATCTCCCCTCTTTTGCTCTCTCCCCTTTCTTTTACTCTCCCTCCCCCCAATCTCTTTTGCTCTCCCTCTATCACCGCTCTTTTGCTCCCTCTATCCCCCCTCTTTTTTGAGCTCTCTCTCTATGCCCCCTCTTTTTTGAGCTCTCTCTCTCTCTCTGACATCCACACGGCCCCGTCCAGCCCCACACACGCCACGCACAGCCCCGCCCATGTCACTCCCGGCCCTGTCCAGCACCACCCACGCCATGCCCGGACCTGTTCAGCCCCGCCCACATCATGCCTGGCTGGCCCCGCCCCATCACACACGGTCGTCCCAGATGTCATGCCAGCCAGGTCAGTCCTCTCGAAGGACAGGTGTGTTTTTCCTTGCCCAGTTTCTACTGTGCATGACAGCTTCGGACAAACACACTTGGCCTTTTATAGAATAGGATATATATATAATGATGTATATGTATGTATATATATATATATATATATATATATATATATTTATATATGTTTATATGTGTGTACATATGTATATAGGTATTTATACAGTAAACTCCCAGTTAACCGGCACCCATGGGGATTGGTAGATTCCGGATAAGTGTAGTTTCTGGTTGCTTGAAAGTTACTATTAAAAATAGGCCTAACTAGCTTCTATAACCCATACTATCCTATAAACGCTGCATTTACTTGATATTAATATTTAAATACAGTAAATAAAAGCAACTTATTAATAAATATTAATCCTGCTTTCGTTCAGTCCTGGAGACCCAGTGGAGAATGATGTCTAATCTCAGACTGCCTTGTGCGCACAACTTTCAAGAACAGTTATGTAGGGTCTGGGGGCATGAAAAGGGCTTGCTTTCACCTTTGAGAGCCCACTACAGAGAAAGAAGGCTGCAGAGCAAAGTTAGTGTTAATTTTAATGTACAGTATATATTTTTTTCTGGTTGCTTGAGTTCTGGTTAACTGAGAGTTTACTGTATGTGTATACATGTATTTACAGCATATACACATATAAACATATACATACATATGTACACATATATAGGCATATATACAAGTGCATTGGAGCCCTTTGTAGTTAAGTAGATGAAAACATGTATTAACATATTTATGCAATATTCATATTTACTAAAGTGTTATACTGTTTATTTACTGTAAATATTTCATATTCCTATGTTCTGCACATAGCAGAATATGTTGTAAGTATTTCTAAATTGATATTCCTATATATATATATATATATATATATATATATATATATATATATACATACAACAACATTTAAAAATCTGCTAAAAACAAAAGCAGACTTGAAGTAAAAAGGTGTATCATTGTGAACCTAATTTGCATATCTTACCCAGAATCCTTTGCTGCATTGGAAACAATGTATTCCAGATGTTTTCTGTGGAAAAAATAAGCCTTCTGGCCTGTCTAGATTTGTTAATGAGCTACACAATGTGTTATTTTCTCTATATTTTGTGCGTAGTGGAGGATTTTAAACTCACTTTTACCTCCCCCTAATTTTAAATGCTGTTGTATTTTGCCCCGAAATCAACTTCACCCAGCAGTGCTTCAAACCTTCTCCCAGCTGATGAGTAGCAATAACTACGAAACAGTCTGTCCTGGGATGGTTACTAATCCTAACTAATCTTATAAGATATGTGAACGGCGATGCTTTGGTGTTAAGGGAATCTGCTAAAAAGCAGACTTGAAGTAAAAAGGTGTGTCATTTTGAACCTAATTTGCATATTTTACCCAGAATCCTTTGCTGCATGGGAAACAATGTATTCCAGAGGTTTTCTGTGGGAAAAACAAGCCTTCTGGCCTGTCTAGATTTGTTAATGAGCTACACAATGAGTTATTTTCTCTCTCTCTCTCTCTCTCTCTCTCTCTCTTTATATATATATATATATATATATATTTACCTATATATAATCATCTATATACATATACAGGTATATATATATATATTTTACAAAAAAACATAATATTTATAGAATTATGTATGTATTAATAAATAGAACATATTCTACTATGTGAAGAACATTGAAATTAAAATGTGAAATATTCATATTTTCATATTGGGTTAGCGCACTTGAGAATATGGAATTGGGTTTGCGTGTGAGTAGGGAGATTTGAATACATTTTATCAAAAGCTTAAAAATGAAAAGCAGGTTTTTAGCTCAAATAATATGTAGCTCAATGTGTGTCTGCAGAGAACTGCCTTTTTCAAGAGCAATATGCACTAAAGTACAACATTTTTAGGCAGGTGGGAAAAAAATACTGTAAAGTAAAAATGCTTTCAAAAATACAAAAAACAAAATACAAAGTGATCAAACAGAAGAAAATTATAAATCAGATAAACATTTGGTGTGACCACCCTTCTTCTAGGTACTATTGCACACAGATTTTAGGGAACTTGGAAGGTTGGGAGTTCCAAACATCTTGGAGATCTAACTACAGGTATTTTTGTGGGTTTTGTTAGCCTCCATTGCTTTGCCTCTATATGTAATCCCAGACAGACTCAATGGTGTTGAGATCAATCAAGGCTTTGTGGGGGCCATACCTTCAAATCTATGGATTCCTTCTTCTTCTTCTTTTTTGGCCACAAATCTTCCATGAATACCATGTCTGAACAGACTTCTCCAGACAGTAAATGAGTGTACCAGAGTCTCACATTTTTTTTTTTGCCAATTATGAGCTGATAATACTACTGGACATCTTCTAATATGCCTTTTATCTGCTACACTATGTTTCCTTGGCCGACCCCTGCATCTATGGTTCTCAGTGTTGCCTGTTTCTTTGTGCTTCTGCAGAAGAGCTTCGACAACATATCTAGAAACCCCTGTCTGCCTTTAAAGGGACCTTAAACACCTTCTAAATTTAACAATTATATATTTTATTAAGTATACAAATTGTAGAATAACCTTTTTATTATTATGAAAATACCAATTGACCTTCTTCTGATTATGTAAATCCCTTGAAAGTTTAATTTCAACTGCAGCCTGTTTAACATGATGAGCGCCGCCATATTGTAACATACGTTACTTTTGGAGGACGGTTCACGTGGCGCATGCTCCCGTTAAAAGAAATGCGCATGCATACAACATAAAATGTCTCCTGCATCTATGAAGCTCGCTTACTCAGTTGCTGAGAGTGAGATTCATCACCATTTATATGACAGCTGTATTAGAGGAGCTGATTTTCATCAATCTATTTTTTGCACAATTAACAAGCTTATTTAAGTACTGTATTTTTTTATAGCTGCCGCTTTCAGTTCTCCTGAGCCAGAGGCCCACTTACGCTGCTATCGCTGTGTTTTATGGCAGCGAAGTGTGCCTCTGGTATTGCAAAAGAGAGATATTCTAATACGTGCACGCTCACAGCCAGGAGCTTAGCCACATCCGGAATAGTCCCCAGCACTTCAGCAGTGCCGGGACAGATGAGCAAAGGAATGGGGAAACAGAGTTACAAAATAAATAATAAGAAGATAGGTTTATATATGAAGGGGGAAGAAATGTAGTTTGATTTATAACATTATAATTTACACTATGGGCATTAAAACTTCATAGCATTAAATTTAAGTGTTTAAGGCCCCTTTAAATTTCTGCCTGGCAGAGACCTTGATGATGCAGTATAATTATCTTGTGTCTTGTTGCTGTGCTCAGTTTTACCATGGTGTAGGACTTTTGACATTAAACTGTCTTCAGCACCCTCACCTTGTTAGCAGAGTTTGGCTGTTCATCATCCAGTTTTATTCTTCCTACATATCTGTTTCTGTTTCAGTTAATGAATGTGTTTCAACCTACACATTAAATGGATGATCATTAGAACATGTTTGGTATAATTGTTAATCAAGCACCTGATTTTATGCCTACAAAATCTCTGCGCAAATGTACCTAGAAGAATTGATAATGTTTTGGTAACACCAAATATTGATGTGATTTAGATGTTTCTTCTGTTTACTCACTTTGCATTTTTTGTTAACTGATAAAAATAAACTATTAACATGTCTATTTTTTTTTAAAAGTATTCTTTAATTTACAGCTTTTTTTCCATACCTGCCTAAAACATTTGCACAATAGTGTATGTGTTAAGAATAGCTGTAATCACCTTCAATACATATATAATTTAAAGGGACACTAAACTTAATTTTTTTTCTTTCGCGATTCAGATAGAGCATGACATTTTAAGCAACTTTCTAATTTACTCCTATTATCAAATTTTCTTTATTCTCCTGGTATCTTTATTTGAAATGCAAGAATGTAAGTTTAGATGCCGGCCCATTTTTGGTAAACAACCTGGGTTGTCCTTGCTGATTGGTGGATAAATTCATCCACCAATAAAAAAGTGCTGTCCAGAGTCTGAACCAAGAAAAAAGCTTAGATGCCTTTTTTTTAAAAATAAAGATAGGAAGAGAACAAAGAAAAAATTATAATAGGAGTAAATTAGAAAGTTGCTTAAAATTGCATGCTCTCTCTGAATCCCGAAAGAAAAAAATTTGGGTTCAGTATCCCTTTAAATAGTGTTTGAGACTCCATCTATACACACTCCTGTATCATAGGTGTCAACCTACTAATGTGCGTGGAGATTTCTCTGAATTAAATTGCAAATTATGTATATAAATATATCAAATATATATAAAAATCTATCAAAATTAAAAAAAAAAAAAAAAAATTCTCTCATTTAAATTTTTACCTGAATGCTGCTATTTCTAAAACCAATTTAGCTGCTGTATTATTTTTGGAAAAAAAACTGCTTGCATCATATATAGAAAAGCATAATTACAACCTAAGACATCTATAATAAAATGGCTTTAATCAAGAATGAAAGATGCATGCAAAACCTCCCGTAAAGTCTATAAAAAATGTCAGTTTGCATCTTGCTTGGAAAAGGCTGAGAAATGTACAAAGTACAGCTTTGCATCTCTTTCTTCCTGAATTATAGAAAGGTTATTAGTGTCAACATTGCCAGCAAATTCAACTATTTTAAGGCTTAAGATAATCAAATACATTTACAGAACTCTTACAAAGCTGCAAGAATGACAGGGCACAATATTTTAACAGCGGTTACAGCAACAAATCCTTGGCAACAAGTACAAAAAAATGCTTATGGTGGCATCTGATGGACGGCAGCCAGATACTGCGTAGATAATTGGTGATGAGCCATTATACAGCAATGTTGGCATTTGGGAAAAGGTTGAAGAAACTGAATCATCCTGGAAAGGTAAGGTATTGGGTGAGTGGCACTAAACAATAGGTTGGAACCTGGCACTCTTACTCTGTAAACAATTTGCAGGTCCCCCATACTAGTTCCAGATTTTGCAGGACAGTCATGCAGCACTATGCATGTCCCAGATTTTACAGGACAGTCCTGCAGCACTATGCATGTCCCAGATTTTAGAGGACAGTCCTGCAGCACTATGCATGTCCCAGATTTTACAGGACAGTCCTGCAGCACTATGCATGTCCCAGATTTTAGAGGACAGTCCTGCAGCACTATGCATGTCACAGATTTTAGAGGACAGTCCTGCAGCACTATGCATGTCCCAAATTTTACAGGACAGTCCTGCAGCACTATGTATGTCCCAGATTTTACAGGACAGTCCTGCAGCACTATGCATGTCACAGATTTTACAGGACAGTCCTGCAGCACTATGCATGTCCCAGATTTTACAGGACAGTCCTGCAGCACTATGCATGTCCCAGATTTTACAGGACAGTCCTGCAGCACTATGCATGTCCCAGATTTTACAGGACAGTCCTGCAGCACTATGCATGTCACAGATCTTACAGGACAGTCCTGCAGCACTATGCATGTCCCAGATTTTACAGGGCAATCCTGCAGCACTAGATTTTACAGGACAGTCCTGCAGCACTATGCAGGTCACAGATTTTGCAGGGCAATCCTGCAGCACTATGCATGTCACAGATTTTTTACAGTAATGTTTGCTGCAGTGATCAATTTATACTTGCGACCCCCAGTACCATTACTGTGTAGCAAGAATAGATTGATCACTAGAATCCCTTTTGTAGGGATCAAGGTAGGAATATGTGTCTATGTAAGGTTAATCCTTACTATAATTACAGGTCCATTGTATGTAAAAGTCCCACTTCTTATCAAAATTAAGTTCCACCTCTTTAGCATCCAGTTTCAAGCATATACTTTTAGTTGCTGGAAGATATACATTTTAAAGAGACATGAAACCCCAAAAAATGTCCTTACATGATTCAGATGGAGCATACAGTTTTAGACAACTTTCCAATTTACTTATATTATCTAATTAGCTTTTTCTCTTGGTATCCTTCAGTAAAAAGCATACCTAGGTAGGCTCAGGAGCTGGGAGCTAGCAGCTGATTGATAGCACATATATACCTCTTACCATTATGTTCCGCTAGCTTCCAATTGTGCATTGCTGCTCCATCAATAAAGGATAGCAAGATAATAAAGCAAAATTGATAAAAGAAGGAAAGTTGAAAGTAGTTTAAAATTGTGTGTTCTATCTGACTTATGAAAGAAAAAATTGAGTTTCATGTTCCTTTAAAGATAACTAACGCCTAGATTACGAGTTTTGTCGGTAAAGACCTGCGGTGCTAACAAGCCTTTTTTTTCCAGCGCACCCTTAAGCCAACGCTGGTATTACGAGTTGTCTGAATGGCTGCGTTAGCCTCAGAAAAGGGAGCGTTGAGCAAATTTAGCTTCCCTTCAACTCTCAATACCAGCGCTGCCTACAGTAGCGGTAAGCTGGCTAAACGTGCTCGTGCACGGTTTCCCCATAGGAAACAATGGGGCTGAGCTGGCTGAAAAAAACCCTAACACGCAGCCCCATTGTTTCCTATGAGGAAACACTTTCTAAGTCTACACCTAACACCCTAACATGAACCCCGAGTCTAAACACCTCTAATCTTACACTTATTAACCCCTAATCTTCCGTCCCCGCTATTGCTGACACCTGCATTATACTATTAACCCCTAATCTGCCGCTCTGGACACCGCCGCAACCTACATTATAGCTATGAACCCCTAATCTGCTGTCTCTAACATCGCCGAAACCTACATTATATTTATTAACCCCTAATCTGTCCCCCCCAACCTCGCCGCCACCTACCAACACTTATTAACCCCTAATCTGCCGACGGGACATCGCTGCCACTATAATAAATGTATTAACCCCTAAACCGCCGCACTCCCGCCTCGCAAACACTATAATACATTTTATTAACCCCTAATCTGCCCTTCCTAACATCGCCGCCACCTACCTACAATTATTAACCTCTAATCTCCCGCCCCCAATGTCGCCGCTACTATAATAAAGTTACTAACCCCTAAACCTAAGTCTAAACCTAACCCTAACACCCCCCTAAGTTAAATATAATTTAAATAAAACTAACTAAAATTACTATTATTAAAAAAATTAATCCTATTGAAAAAAAAACTTACCTATAAAATAAACCCTAATATAGCTACAATATAACTAATAATTACATTGTAGCTGTTTTAGGGTTTATATTTATTTTACAGGCAACTTTGTATTTATTTTAACTAGGTACATTAGCTATTAAATTGTTAATAACTATTTAATAGCTACCTAGTTAAAATAATTACAAAATTACCTGTAAAATAAATCCTAACCTAAGTTACAAATACACCTAACACTACACTATCAATAAATTAATTAAATAAATTAAATACAATTATCTAAACTCAAATACAATTAAATAAATGAAAATATAGTACAAAAACAAACACTAAATTACAAAAAATAAAAAAATTACAAGAATTTTAATCTAATTACACCTAATCTAAGCCCCCTAATAAAATAAAAAAGCCCCCCAAAATAATAAAATTCCCTATCCTATACTAAATTACAAAAGTAATCAGCTCTATTATCAGCCCTTAAAAGGGCTTTTTGCGGGGCATTGCCCCAAAGTAATCAGCTCTTTTACCTGTAAAATAAATACAACCCCCCCAACATTACAACCCACCACCCACACACCCCTACTCTAAAACCACCCGATCCCCCCTTAAAAAACCTAACACTACCCCCCTGAAGATCACCCTACCTTGAGCCGTGTTCAGCCAGCCGGCCACCGATGGAACAGAAGAGGACATCCGGACCGGCAGAAGTCTTCATCCTATCCGGGCAGAAGATGACATCTGGACCGGCAGACATCTTCATCCAGACGGCATCTTCTATCTTCATCCTTCCGGAGCGGAGCGGAGCCATCTTCTATCCAGCCGACACGGAGCCATCCTCTTCTTCCGACGGACTAACGACGAATGAATGTTCCTTTAAATGACGTCATCCAAGATGGCGTCCCTCAAATTCCTATTGGCTGATAGGATTCTATCAGCCAATCGGAATTAAGGTAGGAAAAATCTGATTGGTTGATTTAATCAGCCAATCAGATTGAAGTTCAATCCGATTGGCTGATTGGATGAGCCAATAGAATTGATAAAGCCTAAAATAGGCGAAACGCGTCAGGGGGGTTGTGTGGGGCAATGGGGTCCCGAAATTGTTGTTAATTTTAATACAAACTTATCGTAGCTGTAATGATTACCAGAAATACTACCTGATACGGACAGGGAACAAGTGATTAGCGGTGGTGCTTTTCACCCTGAGGAGTGGCAACATTGTATCGTAGTGGGTGTCACAAAGTCTATGAGAGCATAGGGATTATTATATTGGAACACATTTATGATATAATAACAGCTTAAAGTGTCATGATGCAGTCCTTGTAAATACTATGGATTAATATATAATGACCACTTTAACCTTGCATAAGTGACAAAGGATACAATGAATACATTTATAAATTCATGTATATAAATACACCGGATATTGAGGCTGATAATAGCTTTTGCCTATGAATCCATGTGTATAGATGTACTGGATATTGAGGCTGACAACTTTTACCAATGAATAATAAAAGTTAACAAAAGTCATAAGTCACAAGATATATCAGCATTTATAACATAATACAAGCACAATGTTTCAAATAGTGTTGAAATAATATTTCAAATAGTGTTGCAATCAGTTGAAACACAACTTTATCTATACAGCTTATACTTTTTATAATAGCAGCAATCTTATTGGGAATGATAAAAAAGCTGAATGATGTGTGTGTATGAACTGTGTGGTTGATATCTGAAGTAGGGATAATATACACTAAACACACGATTGTACATTAATAATAAATCAGGCACAATTGTGCATAAGATATGTTGAGAATTAAATGGATATACGAATTCAAGTGTACTGAATAATATCACTGAGAACAATATGTAAAAATGTGCACTTGATATTAGAACTTATAGGATACAACCGTACACACAGTATAACTAATAAGAAATAGTCAAGCACATTTAAAGATTTTGACATTGAGTTTGATAAAAAAAATTATTATTAAAACTTTGACACCAAGCATGATACAAAATTTATCATATGCAATAGCATCCATAGTATGAATATGATAGTAAAATTCCCAATATTGTCACAGTAAGATGAAATATAAAGATAACAATAATGTCAAACTCTCGCCTAGATTTAGAGCTCTGCGTTAGCCGCCAAAACCAGCGTTAGGGGCTCCTAACGCTGGTTTTGGGCTACCAATGGTATTTAGAGTCAGTCAGGAAAGGGTCTAACGATCACTTTGCAGCCGCGACTTTTCCATACCGCAGATCCCCCTACGCCATTTGCGCATCCTATCTTTTCAATGGGATCTTTCTAATGCCGGTATTTAGAGTCTTGGCTGAAGTGAACGTTAGAAATCTAACAACAAGACTCCAGTCGCAGAGAAAAGCCAGGAGTTAAGAGCTTTCTGGGCTAACGCCGGTTCATAAAGCTCTTAACTACTGTGCTCTAAAGTACACTAACACCCATAAACTACCTATGCACCACTAAACCGAGCCCCCCCCCACATCGCCGCCACTCTAATAAAATTTTTTAACCCCTAATCTGCCGAACGCACACCGCTGCAACCTACATTATCCCTATGTACCCCTAATCTGCTGCCCCTAACACCACCGACCCCTATATTATATTTATTACCCCCTAATCTGTCCCCCCAATGTCGCCGCTACCTACTTACACTTATTAACCCCTAATCTGCCGACCGGACCTCACCACTACTATAATAAAGTTATTAAACCCTAATCCGCCTCACTCCCGCCTCAATAGCCCTATAATAAATAGTATTAACCCCTAATCTGCCCTCCCTAACATCACCGACACCTAACTTCAAGTATTAACCCCTAATCTGCCGACCGGACCTCACCGCTACTCTAATAAATTTATTAACCCCAAAAGCTAAGTCTAACTCTAACACTAACACCCCCCTAAGTTAAATATAATTTTTATCTAACAAAATAAATTATTTCTTATTAAATAAATTATTCCTATTTAAAGCTAAATACTTACCTGTAAAATAAACCCTAATATAGCTACAATATAAATAATAATTATATTGCAGCTATTTTAGCATTTATATTTATTTTACAGGCAACTTTGTATTTATTTTAACCAGGTACAATAGCTATTAAATAGTTAAGAACTATTTAATAGCTACCTAGTTAAAATAATTACAAAATTACCTGTAATATAAATCCTAACCTAAGTTACAATTAAACCTAACACTACAATATCAATAAATTAATTAAATAAAATACCTACATTTATCTACAATTAAACCTAACACTACACTATCAATAAATAAATTTAATAAACTACCTACAATTATCTACAATTAAACCTAACACCACACTATCAATAAATTAATTACATGCAAATACCTACAAATAAATACAATTAAATAAACTAACTAAAGTACAAAAAATAAAAAAAGAACTAAGTTACAAAAAATAAAAAAATAATTTACAAACATTATAAAAATATTACAACAATTTTAAGCTAATTACACCTACTCTAAGCCCCCTAATAAAATAACAAAGCCCCCCAAAATAAAAAAATACCCTACCCTATTCTAAAATAAAAATTGAAAAGCTCTTTTACCTTACCAGCCCTTAAAAGGGCCTTTTGCGGGGCATGCCCCAAAGAATTCTGCTCTTTTGCCTGTAAAAAAAAACATACAATACCCCCCAACATTACAACCCACCACCCACATACCCCTAATCTAACCCAAACCCCTCTTAAATAAACCTAACACTAAGCCCCTGAAAATCTCCCTACCTTATCTTCACCACGCCGGGTATCACCGATCCGTCCAGAAGAGGCTCCAAAGTCTTCATCCAAGCCCAAGCGGGGGCTGAAGAGGTCCATCATCGGGCTGAAGAGGTCCATCATCCGGCTGAAGTCTTGATCCAAGCGGGGGCTGAAGAGGTCCATCATCCAGCTGAAGTCTTCTATCAAGCGGCATCTTCAATCTTCTTTCTTCCGGATCCATCTTCATCCCGCCGACGCGGAACATCCATCCTGGACGACGACTTCCCGACGAATGACGGTTCCTTTAAGGGACGTCATCCAAGATGGCGTCCCTCGAATTCCGATTGGCTGATAGGATTCTATCAGCCAATCGGAATTGAGGTAGGAAAATTCTGATTGGCTGATGGAATTAGCCAATCAGATTCAAGTTCAATCCGATTGGCTGATCCAATCTGCCAATCAGATTGAGCTCGCATTCTATTGGCCGCAGAACTCTAAATCTAGCCGTCTGTTTTTTATATGGATGAGATATAGGAGTGACTTTCAACAGTGTACAGATCACAGCCAACTATGCAGGATAGATACTATACAAAGTGACATCAATAACACAAATAACCCTCATAAGGGCACATCAAACACACTGGATAAATGTACATATCCATATTTGAAGCAAAGATACAATTGTTGCATGAAAAGGATCATAGAGCATCAACTTATTAATGTACTCAAATCTCCTTTACAATTGGAGGTTTATAAATGTATAGAACACGATAAACTATGCAGGATTGATATTACATAAAGTGATAACATAAGTATAAATAATCCTCATAAGTGCATATCAAATACACCGGATATATATACATCTATATCAATAAGTCCAGATATATCTACTGCAAGGAAAGGAATACAGAACATCAATTTATCATTACACGTTAATTTTCTTTAATTGGAGGTTATCCTCCAGAGCTATTATATTTTGTCCCTATTGCAATATATAAGTAAATGATGATACGTATATAAAGGTACAATAATTGCCACATATATAAAATAAATGTAATTCACCGCATCATATATGCAAACTGGTGATTACTTACTAGTGAGAACTGATAATAAATTAATGGTATAAAGGCCAGGTTAACAGATAACAGATCTCACATTTAATTTATTTCAGCTACAGATAATAGAGTGATTTTAAATGTTTGTGTTTACCCATCTTTTAATCAAGTTTAATAAAAGTTACATTTTAATTTAACCTTTGCCTCTGCATATCAGTCTGGGAAAAGATTGCTATTCAAACATTTCTTTCTGTGGATTCTATATCCCAATTGTTTATGCAAGTTGTGTACCAAATGCTAGCACCACTTCTCATAAAATAATAATACATGGATACTGAGAAAATAAGTATCTGAAGTAACAAAAATAATTGAGACACTTGCCTTTATAGTGCCCTTGCTATTTTGTGCATAGTATGAACCCCACTAATGTTTATAGAAAAAGAGACTTACTGGAACCATGTATGACAAACATGGGGATATTTGTGGATATTTATACCAATAATATAATTATAGGAATCATGCAGCTATGTTGGGGACCTTGAATATCATAGTAACTAAACATGAATTATTTTGATAAAGTACAAAAACTTTGCAGTAAGCAATTATATACTGACAAGCAACACTAACTAATAGCTACATATTAATACTGAGAAATAATATATATGTGTACCTAAATCTATAAGTAAATACACATGATAAATGTTACCTGTCAGCCGTTTAGGAATCAGTCCGGGGTGCAACCCAACTGCTAGCGTGAATAGTAAAACACACGCTAGCACACTGAGAAATAACCAGGACGTGACCCACTCAGGAAACAGATGAGATTGGTTACAAAAAATAATAATTGTTCCAGTACGCAGGAAAGCCACAAAAGAAAAAACGTCCCTTTAAGCAGGTTAGGAAAATATAAGGAAAATGCTCTTATTTGCAGCTTGTAAAAGTAAATGTCCCTTTAAGCAGACTTGTAACAAACAAAAAGACAAAGTTCTCTTTTGCAGCTTGTAAAAGTAAATGTCCCTTTAAGCAGGCTTGTAACGAACAAAAAGGCAAAGTTCTCTTTTGCAGCTTGTAAAAGTAAATGTCCCTTTAAGCAGGCTTGTAACAAACAAAAAGGCAAAGTTCTCTTTTGCAGCTTGTAAAAGTAAATGTCCCTTTAAGCAGGCTTGTAACAAACAGAAAGACAAAGTTCTCTTTTGCAGCTTGAAAAAGTAAATGTCCCTTTAAGCAGGCTTGTAACAAACAAAAAGGCAAAGTTCTCTTTTGCAGCTTGTAAAAGTAAATGTCCCTTTAAGCAGGTAGTAAATAGGAATATATATCCAAGAAAAGATTTGAGGGATAAACATAGAAACATAGAAACATAGATATTGACGGCAGATAAGAGCCATAGGCCCAGCAAGTCTGCCCGACCTTACCTAACAGTATAAACTTATCTAGTTCATAGGATAGCCCTATGCTTGTCCCATGCATTTTTAAAGTCCCCCACAGTGTTTGTTGCTACTACCTCTTGAGGAAGTTTATTCCATAAATCAATCACTCTTTCTGTAAAGAAGTGCTTCCTCAAATTACTCCTGAATCTACTACCCTTTAGCTTGAGCTCATGACCCCTTGTTCTTGAATTTTCCATTTTATGTAAAATACCCACAGCCTCAGTTTTACTAAACCCTTTAATGTACTTGAAAGTTGCTATCATATCACCTCTTTCCCTTCTCTCCTCTAAGCTATACATATTTAGGTCATTGAGCCTATCCTGGTAAGTTTTATTTTTTAGACCATGTACCATTTTGGTAGCCCTCCTTTGCACAGATTCAAGTTTGTTAATATCCTTCTGAAGATATGGCCTCCAGAACTGTACACAATACTCAAGATGAGGCCTAACTAATGATCTATAAAGTGGCATAAGAACCTTACTATTTCTGCTGCAAATACCTCTACCAATACATCCAAGCATTCTGCTAGCCTTACTCGCTGCATTACTACATTGTTTACTAAGTTTTAAATCATCTGAAATAATAATTCCCAAGTCCTGTTCCTCGTCTGTAACAGTCAGTAAGGCATAAGCAAGGTCAGGCAGGCAGAAGTCGGTATCCAAACAACAGTAGCAGGGTTAAGGCAAAAGCAAGGTCAGGCAGGCAGTAGTCGGTATCCAAACATCAGTAGCAGGGTTAAGGCAAAAGGCTAGGTCAGGCAGGCAGAAGTCGGTACACAAGAATAGAAAACAGATCTTGGAAAAGTACTCACAAACTCCAAGGGAAACAAACAAACGGGCCCCGAGTAAGATCTCCCGCCGTGGTTTAAAGGCAGGAGCGGCGACGTCATCAGAGGGGTGTGTCAGAGGATGCGTCACGTTGCTAAGCAACGTGACGTCCTTTACACAGAGAAGATCCGGGAGCCGCGGTGACACGGCGATGAACGGACAAAATCATGACATTACCCCTATATTATATAGCACAGACATATGTGATTAATATGCAATATCAAAATGTTGAATTTTACCAGACAATTGTCCTGACAAGTCTCACCAATAGCACCCACTGGGAATCCTGCACCTGCTGAGAAACCTGTATCTACTATACCAGTAACAGCCTTCCGCAAACCAGCTGTGCCTGCTGCACCTACAGTATCTGGTATCCCATGACAGTCTCACCAATAGCACCCACTGGGAATGCTGCGCCTGCTGAGAACCCTGGGTCTGCTTTCCTCTTACCAGCTGAGTCTGCTGTATCTACCAGGTATTCTGTGACAGCCTCTCCCTGTAATGTTCAGTTCAAACACCAGTGCTCATTGGACATTGTTACTGAAAACTACTTAAAGTATTCTGAATTTGGTTTTGGACTTTAGTGTTCTGCATTGGACTTATGTTCAAACTTGCTGTTTCTGTGATCTTCAAATTGAATTTCCTACTTTTCTTTCACTTATCATTCAGTAAAGCTTTTAAAAGACTGTCATTGTTCTGTGTGTCTGTTTCTGCATTCTGACTTCCACACACCCTCGGCCATGTTGTCACCTCGGCCATGTTTTCCTGGACACTTATGAGTTACACATGCTGTAGGTTGTGCAGGGAAGAACATGTTCCGCCTTGCTTACCCTGCAGCATGTGTAACTGGAAAACATGGCTAAGGTGGCAACCATAACCCCCTTAAAGTTAAACTTGTTTTATATAAGCATTTTTACATATGTTTAGGGCTGTATACTTTCAATGTAAAGAACAAAATGCTAGTAGCACTAATTTTATATGCAGGCACACTATCTAAAATTAAAGTACCCACTAATTAGTAGACTATAAGGGGCACCAAGCAATAGTATTAAAAATAATACAATAAAAACAATCAAACAAGGATAACAACAACTAAAATAAATAATATGTTTAATAATATGAGAGTGAGTCCAAAAGATTCCACACTCAGACTGCTCCACTTTTCTGTATGCTGTTCCAGCTAATAACACAGGGGGTTCTACAAGAGATATATTCAAACAATGCATACATGGTTTAGAACACTATCTAAAATACCACTTTCTCTTAATATTTCTGAAAATCTGATATAAACTGGTGCTTGCACTTTATAATACACCTGAAAATGCAATAACAAATTGGTTAAGAAAGAAAAATAAAGGACTGAGGTGTTTGCCAAGGTGTATATAAAAGATGGTGGGAAGGGTCAAGTGTGTGTGTGTCATTCTATTTGTGTGAGCATAGTGTAGATGGATGCATGTTATCTCTAATGTGTGCAGGTAAACTCATATAGAAATTGTATAGTAAAAGCAAAATCCGAATACCTGAGGAAAGTGTGGCTCTAGAACAGCTTTATGATTCTGTGCTGCCCACCCTGCAAATAAATCACGTTAAGCACATTTTTTGTGCTGCTTTATGTTGCTTAAAGTACAAAAATGACCTTTAATATCACTCAACACAGTCAAAATTATACACATACACATTAAACTATTTATGTCAATTCTACAATGTTTAATGTAATCTGTATAAGGTGAAAAAGTGCTTAATGAGCCAAAATATGTCTATACATTGATATTGCGACAAAACTTTACACAGGCTACGTTTATCACTGCCCAAGCCTATTCTATAATCTTCATGAGTTTTGGATTCCAACACTGCAAATAAATCCCATTAAGTTTGTTTTTGGGGCTGCTTAATGTTGCTTAACGTACAAAAATTAATTTTAATTTTACTTAATTGCCACCAGATTTTCCACAATACACTATGCCACTGACATACATCTGCACAAATTGCAGACCTTAAAATAAAAAGCACATTTAACTATTTTTGCTAATTCTAAAATATTTAGGAACAGATTACGAGTGGATCGCTAAATTGCGCTTTCGCAAGCGTGATATTTGCATTCCACTCATAATACCAGCGCACACAATTGTGCGCTGGTATTTTAAATGGCCGCAATGCGAGCACAACCTCACGTTCGCATTGCTAGGAAGCTATGCGCTCAATAGAGCGTGTTTCCATAGGCTCCAATGGGAGCCTCATTCTCATGCTATGAGACACGGCATGCCCTGCATCATTTGTAACTCATAAGTGTCCAGGAAACATGGCCGAGGTGGCAACCTAACCTACACGTTTTTCACACATTGGTATCTCCCATCGCTATCGCACAGAAACACTTTTGTTTTTTATTGTTTACAGTTGCTAAACCATTCATTGCTATGCTATATATTTCCATCTTGCCCCCACTGCTCTCTCTGATCTAATGTGTAAGATGTACTTAAAGACATTGGATCTGAATAGAGCAGAGGTTTTATCTCCAACTAGGGATGATCTTTAACGCTGGTCACTGGGGGATTGTGGGGGGCATTATTGTTAAGTAGGATAGAACTTTTTAAGATTCAGTTTGCTTTCTAGCTCACAATACATATATATATATATATATATATATATATATATAAATATATATATATATATATATATATACACACACACACACACACATTAAAGGGACAGTCAAGTCCAAAATAAATAGGGTATGTAATTTTAAACAACTTTTCAATTTACTTTTATCACCAATTTTGCTTTGTTCTCTTGATATTCTTGTTGAAATCTAAACCTATGTAGGCTCATATGCTAATTTCTTAGACCTTGAAGGCATTTTGACAGTTTTTCACCACTAGTGGGCACTATTTCATGTGTGTCATATAGATAACATTGTGCTCATGCACGTAGAGTGACCTAAGAGTCAGCACTGATTAGCTAAAATGCAAGTCTGTCAACAGAACTGAAATAAGGGGGCATTTTGCAGAGGCATAGATACAAGGTAATTACAGAGGTAAAACGTGTATTATTATAACTGTGTTGGTTGTGCAAAACTGGGGAATCGGCAATAAAGGGATTATCTATCTTTTTAAACAACAAAAATTCTGGTGTTGACTTTCCCTTTAAATTGAATAAAAATGTTTTCTTTTTGTGTCTATCATTCTCTTTAGAGCCAGCATATGCAGCGGTATACCTCAGTCTTGTCCTCTTTCTCTAGATTACAAGGGTCGCTTGGATTTGCGTGTGAACGACATCAGCTTTTTGCACGTGACAGAAAAAGTGCATGTATTACAAGTTGAAAATAAACGAGATCACGAAAGCCCAATCACATTTTTTTTATTTTTATTTTATTAGTTTTCAAAATAAGCTTTATTAGCGAAATGGTATAACAAAGGAAAAAAGGCAAACATATGAACACGTTCATTGCCAAACAATATTAAGTTATTATGTAACATTTGCGGTGGTACAGTTATTCAAAGACATTTCGTGATGTGTTAGATGTACAAATCTATTCTAACAGCCTAGTTAATGTCATTCGGTACATAAGGTATATAACCATCACGTACTGTTTATACTTACTGAAACTCATCACATAGACTGTTTACACGCCAAGAACCATCGCAACAGATGATTCTCTGTTGAAAAAATATGAAATGCATAATGAAAAATATAGCTTAACGAGAACAGTACAATTCTAATAATTTCAAATCGACAGCTTACTTATACACGGCGCTGTCGGATAAGTTGTTCTCGGTGCATTATATCTCTAACAGATAGGAAAAAGAGTTAGGAATAAGATAGATTAACCTTCCGATGAAGGGGGGAGAGAAAGATAGGGGAAAGAAGAGAAAGTGAAGAGATGAAAAACAGGGGATTGTTTTGTGAGTTGTGTAATATAAAAAGTGGACTCCCTTTTCTAGTTCAGCTACAGTATTTCTCTACGAGAAGACTTAGATTCCACGTCCCTCCCAGGTTAGTAACATCATATCATGTGTACCCAATTTCCCAATTTTAAGGTAATGGTATCTCTCAAGCCTCAGTAAGTCAGTTACTTTATTTTTCCATTCTCGGATATTGGGTGTGCTCTGTTTTTTCCAGTATGAGGGAATTAGGCCTTTTGCGCCATTAAGCATCAACAGGAGGAGAAGATATTTATCCTCCAATTATTTTGGGTAACTGGTGGTATAATAAATAGCAGGGGTTAGGAGGTATAATAATATTAAGTACCCTACTCATTTCAGCTAGTATATCATTCCAGTAAGGTCGTATCAGTGGACAGGTCCACCATATATGTAAAAGGGTTCCCTCCTCTCCACACCCTCTCCAACAGTTCCCGCTAGTGTGTGGGTATATGTGTTTCAGTCTGTGGGGAGTCAGGTACCACCTACTTAGCAATTTGTATTGTGCTTCTTGTATCTTGTCTGAGACTGAGGCCCGTCTCGTTCGGTAAAAAAATTTTCTCCAGTCCTTATGGTCTATCTCTAAATCTAGTTCGTCCTGCCATGACAGCGTAAAGGATGGGAGGAGGTGGCCGTCTCCCTGTAATAATAGTTTGTAAAGTTGAGAGATCAAGTGAGTCAGGTGTTGGGTCATCGTACATAAAGTTTCAAAATGTGTCTTACGTCTTGTCAGATTATGTTTGTCTCTGTGCGTATCAAAGTAGTGTCTAATCTGAGCTAGTCTAAACCATGAAGCGAATATCCCATTATCCCATGTCTTTAATTCTTCCTGTGTTTTCAACCCATCCTGCTGGAGTATATTATATATGGCAGAGTCAGCAAGATCATAGGACCCCTTCGTGGAGGGGAGACCAGACATGAAGATCAGGTCAGGATTCTCTCTAAGCGGGGTAACGGGTGATATAAAGGTAGATATGTGAGAGGTTTTCTTAAGCAATTTATCCCAGTTCATTAGTACACTGTCCATGAGTGGATAGAGCTTAATCACAGAGGGTCTGTGGGCGGGAGAAATCCACGCCAGGGTGCCTGAGTTTCCTCTTTTTAGGATAGCATTGTCTACATGTATCCAAGCCTTTTGGTTTGAGTTTTGACACCATTCCACCAATCTCTGGAGGAATATTGCCCTTTGGTACGTCAACAAGTCAGGTACTCCCAATCCTCCTCCACTCCGAGTCAAGAATGTCGTTTTTCTACTGATTCTTGGTTTTAGATCTCTCCAGATATACGACTCCATAGCCGATTGAATTTGGTGTAGGATATGGGAGGCTGCAGATGATGGGATAGTCTGCATGATGTAGAGAACTCTGGGCATGACATTCATTTTGACCACTCCAAGGCGGCCTAGCCAGGAGATGGTTTTATTTCTCCAAATGGACAGATCCTTACAGATCTCATTTTTGATGTTCTTATAGTTTAGGGTCACTATTTCTTTAATACTGGGTGTCAAGAATATACCCAAGTATTTCAGTTTATCTTTTGCAATTCTCAGTGGGCAGCCTCTTTTCAGTTTATCAAACTCAGCCTCTGGGACCGTAACGTTCATGATCTCGGACTTTGAGGGATTTAGGAGAAAGTTTGATACATCCCCGAAGAGTGTGAACTCTTCAATAGTTGTTGTGAGTGACTGCCCTACATCTGATATTAGCAAGAGGACGTCATCAGCGTACATGGCAAGCTTATGCGTATTGCCCCCTATATTGATTCCTTTAATTTCGGGGTTCGCTCTAATTCTGGTCGCTAATATTTCAATCGTCAGAGCGAACAGAAGGGGAGACAGGGGACAACCCTGTCGAGTCCCATTGCGAATATCGAAGGGATTTGAAAGGGTTCCATTCACTCTTACCCTGGCATTGGGTGTTGAGTATAGTGACATTATCCAATTCGTAATTTTAGGCCCAAAACCGAACTTTCCCAGTGTGAGTTGCATAAATGTCCAGCTGACCCGATCAAACGCTTTTTCAGCATCGGTCGAGATCAGGGCCAGCGGGACTGAGTTGTTATGCGCGAATATTATCATTTGAAGGACTTTCAAGGTATTATCCCTTGCTTCACGTCCTGGGATAAAGCCTACCTGGTCGGTAGAGATAAGGTGTGGAAGATGTTTATTGAGGCGGTTGGCAAGTACCTTCGCCAATATCTTAACGTCTGCGTTAAGCAGCGAGATAGGGCGGTAATTTTCTGGGCTAGTTTCTGATTTGCCTGGCTTAGGGATCATGGCAATGTGGGCCTCTAGCATTGTGTTAGGTAGAATTGGGTCGTCTGATAGTTGATTAAAGAGATTTATCATATTCGGCGCGAGTATGTCGCCAAACATTTTGTAGTACTTGGCTCCGAAACCATCAGGTCCTGGGCTCTTGCCCGAAGATATATCCCTGAGTGCTTGCTTAATTTCCATGGGTGTAAGCGGGGAGTCCAAGGTCTTGGAGTCCTGATTCGAGAGCTTTGGGGTATCGACACTATCAAGATACTCCAATATCCTGTTTGTCTCTTGCTCCCGAGTAGGGGCATGACCTTCAGCCCTATTTGTATTTTGGATATTGTATAGGGTTTCGTAGTAAGATCGAAAGATCTCAGCGATAGATCTCCCATCTTCCCTAGTCTTCCCATCCGGGTGTATCATACTATGTACATATTGTTTCTTTTTTTTCCGGGCAACAGCCCTGGCCAGCAATCTACCAGCTTTATTACCCTGTTCGAAGAACTGTTGTCTCAGAACAAGGGCTGCTTTCTGGTAGTCTTCTTGTAGGAACTGCAGGAGTTCTGTTCTCGCTTGAGTCAAGTTCTTATCGAGCGCTGCATCAGTAGGCATAGCCTTGTGTGAGCGCTCAGCGTTCTCTACCGCAGTAAGAAGCTTCTGATATTTTAATCGTCTACTCTTAACTATCCTGGCTTTCTGTTTCAGAAAGAGACCTCGGATAGTGCACTTATGGGCTTCCCATACCATGGTTGACGGTGTTTCCGTTCTTTCATGTATCTGGAAGTATTCTGTCAGAGCCTTCTCTATTTCTAGTTTAAAGACTGGATCATCCAACAGGGTATCATCCATTCTCCAAATATAGGGCGTGATAGGCGTGTCAGACCATAGGATTGTACATGTGACTGGGGCATGATCTGACCATGTGATAGGAAGTATATTGCTTGATGTGGTAACTGTGAGGCCAGTAGCATCTGTGAACCAATAATCTATTCTCGAGTATTTTTTATGGGGGTGGGAGAAGAATGTAAAGTTCTTAGATGTGGGGTGGTGTGATCGCCATATGTCGTGTAATGCTGCTTCTCTGAGCGATGATGTTATACGTTTGAGGGTCTTGTGGGGCACACTAGAGATACCATCTGAGGTGTCTAGATTAGGGTTCAGTGGTGCGTTCAAGTCCCCCCCAAGGAACACTACACCAGTTTGTAGTTCGAGTATTTTATGGATGACCTTTTGAAAAAAGGTTTGTTGGGCTTGGTTAGGACAGTAGACGTTGACTAAGGTTATGGGTCTGGCATATAACAGTCCTGTTAGTAACAGGTATCTACCTTCTGGATCTCTATGTGCTTGTGAAAGTTGGAATGGTACGTCCTTGCTAAAAAGAATGCCCACCCCATTTTTTTTATGTGGTCCAGATGCAAAGAAAGCAGTGGGATACTGTTGACTATACCAGTGGGGCTCATGGCCAGCAGCAAAGTGTGTCTCTTGTAGGTAGATAATGTGCCCACCCTGTCTGTGTATGTCTCGTAGGACTATGGAGCGATTAGATGGGCTGTTAAATCCCTTTACATTTACAGAGAGTAGCTCTATCCTTCGGGGGCCGGTTTCTTTGTGTGGGGGTGTCATGTTGGCGGTAGTGGGGGTGGGAGAGAAAGGAAAAAAAAAAAAAAAAAAAAGGGGGGGGGGGAGGAGAGTGAGGGAAAAGCAAAGAGATGAGTAAGGGTGGATGGGGAATGAGGATGAGAAAAGAGAGAAGGGGAGCAGGCGACCAAAGTCGTCTAGCAGTGGAGAAAAGTAAGAACAAACCTATGCAATGAACAATTCAATCAAGCTATAGTTCAGTAATATAACTTACACAGGTATGTATCTGGAAGGTATACAATTAAGACAAACTAAGTAAAACACAAGCAGGGGTAGTGTTCCCTGCTATTCTACACTTTTCATAAAACTTTTGTAATACGTTAAATAGAAACAAGTACAGTAGGGCGTTGCATTATTGCAACTTACTCTTTATCTATTCAAAATGAAGAAAAGAACTCTAATATCAAACATTTTTCATAAAAGTTAACTGCTTGGAGTATAGTGATATGAAACATTTGTAACCACTTAAATTGAGACCTAAGTATATCATATAGGAACTGATTCTGATTTCACCCTTCAATGCTGTTGTGTAAATTACACATCACAACTCCACGACTCCCACCACTCTTGAGGTGTTTTCCTTATCCAACCCGGATATGTCTTTTAGCTTAGTTCGGTCATAGAGACATGTGATGTGCACTAAACTCCCAACATAGGAGACCGCAACCGGGCTCAGTGAAATCATAGTTCGGTTGTGTCACAGAAATGTAGCGGTCTATGGAGTGACCTATGAGACTGTTTTACCATCTTAAGTTTTCTAATATTTATACACCTGTAACATTATTAAATATAGTATATGCAATGGAAATGGGGTAGATATTAAGTAATTATAGTCATCTTGGGACTAAGTCTTTCCAAAGTTTCTATTAAAAATGGGCAATCTCCTGATAATGTTTGGAAAGCTCATGGTGTGTGTCCTAGTCAATATGTTAACATCTGATTAGACATTTTTTGAGTTAAAGCAATGGGGTTATTGCAATTACATCAGAAGATCTCATATTGTATTGCGTGGGTCCCTAGTTTTTCTAATCAGTTCATGGGGAGCATCTAGGTAATATCCTTAGTCATCATATTGTTATCTATCCTATCATCTACATGCATACAAGTGTCTTAGCAATGATAGTGCATTTGTTAGTAACAATTATCTATTTGGGCACAATTAGTGTATCCCAGTTAAAGTCATTGTAAAGCTATACATTAGATCAACACAAAATGTCCACAGTTTGTAAGAGTTAACTTATCTGAGTCGTCTCTCCATTGTTCATTTAGCAGAATTAAGTCCACCAGCTCATTGTAAGAGCTGGGCAATTTAGAGCAGCTGAGAAGGTGGGCACCAGGAGGTGTCCATTGATCATTCCGGATGGCCTGCCTCGTTAGGTTCCCCCATAGCCTGACCCTCTGACACTGCAGGGGCCCGAGAGGGAAGTCTAATGTTGATGCCTAAGGCTTGGCTGAAGGCAGGCAGGTCAGCAGGGGTCCTGAGGATGTGCGTGGTGTTGTTTTTAGAGACAATGAGGCTTGTAGGGAAGCCCCATCTGTACGGGATTTTGTTGGCTTTCAATGTGGATGTAACAAATCTGAGTTCTCTCCTTTTCTGGAGGGTAGTTGGGCATAAGTCCGAGTAGACCTGTAATTCCACACCTCTAAATTCAATCTGTGGTTTGTTTCTGGCCAAACGTAGAATATCTTCTTTCTCTTTAAAAGACAAAAGTTTTAGTATAATGTCTCTAGGAGGGGCCCTTCCGGGGGGTTTAGGGCGTAAAGCCCTTTGTGCTCTTTCTATTTGGATGTCTGGGCTAAAATCCTAATTTCTGAGGTATTTTACAAAATCTTGGATGTAAGCTTGAATAGCGGCAGGTTCAACCGATTCAGGTACTCCTCGCAGTCTGAGGTTATTCCTCCTGCTGCGGTTTTCGAGGTCCTCGATTCTATCTAATAGGGTGTGTACAGTGTTTTCTTGGGCCTGTAGGAAGCTTGACTGATGCTGTAAATCAGAGCTAAGTGTCTCTTGTTTTTCCTCAATCTGTGTTACTCTTTGATCCACTGCTGAGATGTCATTTTTTAATTCCTGGAACATAGATTTAAAATCTCTCATCGCCTCTTTTATATCCTCTTTAGAGGAGAGGAGTTTAAGATTGTCTTTAGTAACACAGGCCTGATGAGAGGACATTGTGTCTGTGTTATGAACCTGCACTGCTGTAGTTTTCTGGTTAGTGTCTGACTTTGCAACTGTGGGGTCGTTATTTATCAAATAATTTTCCAAGGTGGTGGGCTGAGAGCTTTTAAGAGGTCTAGTATTTCTTTTACTAGACATTACATGTAATGGAATGGGCCGTTTTCTATAGCTGGGGTCTACCGGCAGGCAATACCTTATTTCTCTTATCCCTCAGGAGTATAAAATGCTGTTATGGGGTATCTATAAGCTGAAGGAGCAACCAGTCCTCAAGAAAGTTATATTTTCTCCCCGGGAGACACCGGGTAGTGCTGTAGAGGCCAAGAGTGTTTATTAGGGTAACTGTGTCCTGGGCAGATTTATTCAACTAGTTCACCCTTGTGATGTTATTGCCCAACTACATTTGGATGATCGCGCCAATAAATCCCTGTTTTGGCGTTGTGTGGGCTAGCAGTGAAGGGCCTATTTGTGTGTCCCACTACTTCGTAACCCCTCAGGCCTAAGTCCGGTGTTATCCGGTAGTGTGTATTACCTGTCCGGTAGTGGGATCTGACTGCTGCCCTCCCCTGTTACGTGGTTTTACCTCTGCCGTGTAGACCCGGTGAATTCACACTGTTGGTGAGTACTCTGCACCGCTTCTGGGGATAGTCGCCCCCTCCGCACAGGTCTCAAGGCTCAATGTACCTATCGCGGAGGTCCAGTTCTTTGATCTGCTTTAGATCAGCTCTGCGGTGGTCGGATTCTGCAGACCCCACGTGGTAGGCCTCACCGCGGCTCGAGAAGAAGGTCAGTGTTGAGGTATAAGTGCTTCGCTGCGGTCATGCGAGCTCCTGTTCTCACCTCTTGGGATTAGTTGTAGAAAGATCCGGGCTGATTCTTTCACACAGTGATCGTGCGATCCAGTTAGGGATATTAATTCAGGTCCGGTGCGGTATGTTTGAAAGGCCTCAAACTCACGGCTCTCCTCTGTCACTGCTCTGTCACGCCATTTGGTCTCAGAATTCGTGTATAGTTAGTGAAATATGTTTAGAGCATAGTGGTAAACTTTTTATATATTAGTTTATGCCATGTGTGCACTTGTTTTGAGTGTAGGTATAGCAGGGACTGCAGAGCTTGTTTAGAAAGCAGCCATTTCAGTCCGTGGCTAGGCTCCGCCCCCAGCCCAATCACATTTTACGCTTGTCAGGTTAGCGCGACTGAGAAGCTCACGTAAATGGTTGTGTTGCACTAAACACAACATAAATACATTTATATTCATATAAATATTATCTGATAAAAAATTATTCATATAAATAAAACAAAAGTTATCAAGGCTCAAAGGTATATGGTATTTGATAAGATGTTTGACTGCAAAGGGCTATATTGTATATATGCATATACATGTCTAAATATGTGTATATGTGTATGTATATATATATATATATATATATATATATATATATGTGTGTGTACATCTGTAGTAGTGTTTTCCTGTATATTTATTGTACATATTTCACATTCCAATGTTCTTCACCTACAGGACAATGTTATTTTTATTGTAAATATTTATTTCTATATATATCTGTGTATACCTGTAGATCTGTTCCTATAGATATGTACAGCAGCGAAAACTCAGTTATAGTGAGATAACTCATGGAACCACATAGAGTTTCTCCTGCGTCCGTCTGGAGTTGTAGGTTCACCGCCGCCACACTTCTGACACTGTGTACTCTGCATTCGATCCGTCTCGGCTTCCGATGATGTAGAAGTCACATGTGAGAGCAAACACCAATAGGAGGACAGTCGGCTATCCAGGCATCACACAGACCGATCACTGGCAGGTATACAGCAATCAAATGAAGAGAAATGATCGGTCCATGTGTAATAACAACTTTATTCTTAAATTATTAAAAACATATTCCACATGGAGCTGTAAAAGGGTTGCTGTGTATAAGAAAGGCTTACGCGTTTCGGCAAAAAGCTGTAGTCATAGCCTGACTTATCTGATACACAGTAACAATTTAAAGACATATTTTGCCATTCATTGGCTAAAAACTATTACAAAAACACACTCTCATTTAAAGACACAAAGTCTAAATTCAGTTGTTAAGTTTACTACGTGCAATATTCCGCTATAGCTCTCACAATACATAATCTTCAAACTAAATATTTGTTTGTTTATATTATTATAGAAATTAAGATATTAACCATTGTTTGTAAGAATATCTAGAGATCATTAACACACTAGCAAATACTGGAGCTATTGGGAAATTAAAGATACTGAAAACGGTGAGGAACCTTAACATTACCTCATCCAATATAGTTATTCAGCAGATTACTAAATATGAACAGAACACAGTTCCAAACATATATATATATATATATATATATATATGTGTGAAAACAACCTACATAATATATATATATATATATATATATATATACACACACACACATATATGGTGTACTTTAATATGATCCCCAGTGGCTAAAAATGCTGATGAATTAATGGACTGATAGATTCAATTAAATTCAATTAGATAGAACAAGAATGCTTAAGGGGGTTGGCAAGAAAAATGAATTTATTGATGATAATATTATTGGCAATAGTAGCTAGTAGCATATATTAAGCGTATACGAGCATATAAGAAACTATTGCCAATATTTTATCAAGTCATATTCAGAGTTTAACTAGTTCTTAATTTAAATACCCAGTATTATTCTTGTCAGACTAAAAACCTCATCCTGTCCCCTCCCCTACTGGAAACAGTTATTTTTTTCAATTGTACACCACGTAAATGTATTAGTTTTTCTTTTGTGTCTTTGTGCAAAATGCTGTACCAGGGGAGTCTTTGCCTTTCCTATATTGAAGGTAGAGAGATGCTCAATAACCCGAGAGAAACGCGTAAGCCTTTCTGATACACAGCACCCCTTTTACACCTCCATGTGGTATCTATTTTTAAGAATTCAAGAATAAAGTATGTGTGCTTTATTCTCCAGGTAATCAACACATTTCAGATAAGCTGGTGCTTTAGTGCAATGTTTCTCAACCACGGTCCTCAAGTACCCCCAACAGGCCAGGTTTTTATTATAGCTGAATTGGGGCACAGGTGAAGTAATTATTGGTAATTATTATTAGTAATTATGGTTATTAACTTGCTGTCACCCATCAGCTGATTATTTCACCTGTGTACTGGTTCAGCTATAATTAAAACCTGCCCTGTTGGGTACTTGCGGCCTGCGGTATATGTGTTTTCCCGGCGTATCATATCTAGTGCCTCACCAGCCTCTGACCTCACCGCACATCACTGCCTCCGATGTTTGCAACGTGGCACGTGGTTGCGCACGCTCAGTGTCAGAGAGAGAGAGAGAGAGTCGTGTTATGTAGAGCTCTTCGGCCTAGAGCTCTTAAAGGGAGAGGAACCCCTAGGCCGGCACCTAGTGGGCGTCACCTTTACCTGTTTTTTTGGGCCGTCACTCTCCCAGTGCCCGCTCCCAAGACCTTGCCCGACCTCCACAAGAGGAAAAGACATAGGCCTCTATTTAACAAGGTCTGGTGGACCTGATCGGACAGTGCGGATCAGGTCCGCCAGACCTCGCTGAATACGGAGAGCAATACGCTCTCCGTATTCAGCATTGCACCAGCAGCTCACAAGAGCTGCTGGTGCAACGCTGCCCCCTGCAGACTCACGGCCAATCTGCCGCCAACAGGGAGGTGCCAATCAACCCGATCGTACTCGATGTTGAATTGCGCCGATGTCTGTCCGCCTGCTCAGAGTAGGCGGACAGGTTATGGAGCAGCGGTCTTTGTGACTGCTGCTTCATAACCGTCATGGAGGTACTGAATTCCTTTGTGCATGCTCCATGCTCTTCTACTAGGCGTCAATTCAAAAGAAATCCCAGCAAGAAAAAAACTCCCTTGAAGTCTGGATGCAGGAAGAGGCCGGATCCACTGCAACAGGACCCTATAAAGGTAAGAGGTACACCGCCCACAAACTTGCAACAATGTAACAACACACACTTAGAACACTCCAGACTTCAAGTCAGTTATCCCTTAATTTTGTTATAAAATAGAAAAGTTCCAGCACCAGGGTGATCCCCAAGATAGGGTTGGCAGTCGTGCAGGTGTGCAAGCTGTCCCAGACTAGCACCTGAGTCTCAAACGAATATTCCAAGAAAAACGGATAGCAGCACCACCATATAAAAATTAATCAATCTTTATGTAAGCCATCACAGCAAAAAATGCCAACGTTTCGGTTAGGTAACCTTAATCATGTCTATTTTACAAACAATTAAAAGTGGCCTTATAAAGGCCTTTAGCCACACCTACATTACTACCTCAAATTAACTCCTTCATTTCAACATATATATATATATTAATCAAACTATAGCTCCAACTAGTGGTTGCCTAGTATTTCCAAGATCTAAATCCAGATTCCTATAAATAAAGAGGCACAAAAGGGCTCCATCTAGTGGACTTACAAATTATATACTCACATTTAGGAATACTATTTTTCAAAAACAGACATTCTAATCCATATCTCTGTTTAGCCCACTTGGAGACATAGTCCCCTGTTCATGTATCCAATAAAGTTCCCTATATAATAGGGTTTTAACTTAATTTTGTTACAGGTCCACTTGAGGGCCTTCCACTGCCATTATATTCCCCTTTGGTCAGATTAAAACTATCAGTAGTGTGTTTCACAGATTTACATCATTTATCCAAATCTCTTTTTACCAATTTCATATACAGTATGTATTGACACTATGATCTAATATATTAGGGTTAAACCTGCTTTTATTTGCCAAACATAAATCCTTTAATTTTAATGTAGATTGTCATGTTGCATTGTTTTACCTTTATTTGCAAAAGAACGTTTTTAACTTAATCAGCCTGAAATACCTGTACATATCTTGTTCCAGCCTAAAGGGATCCGAACCCTGTTGTGGGTTTAAAGACAAACCCTTATTAAGTAGCATAGTCTCATCATTAGTCAAAGTATAGTCCGAGATATTGATTACCAAGTCTGGAAACCCCCATCATTTTAGCTATATGCCTAAATAAGACCCCAGGTGCCCAAATGTGTGGCCTCTACAACCACCATTATGCCAGCTTAACTTTGTGCCCAAGTGACATCTCATCAGATGCATTACATGGGCGGCCCCTTACTGATAGTGCCCTGAGATAAAAGACTTGAACAGGCAGGGTGATAAGAGTGCTGGTCCCTGGAAGTCGTATCTATCTGAATGCAAAGTTAAACAAATATGGATTTGCACAGGTCTTTGGGTTGCACACTGATATATTTGTGCCGAAAAGAACTGGAAAGAATCTTGTGGCTATATTGCAATTCCACCTATTGTTATTCATCTGCCAACCACCAAACAGCAGCCATTTTCCAACTTATATGAGGGAAGCAGCCAACCTCCCATTTTAAATCCTTGTGTGTGTATATTCTGAATATATATAAGGCAGATATCTTTATTAAACTGAAAAAAATCTGCAGACAGATGCAATATATGTTGTTTTTTATAACATATAACTGAAAACCAAACTAAACAAGATGTGTAGCATTTATTTTGGTTGACTACATTCATCTTGCTGCCATATTGCTCCCTCTACTGGCAGAATTACAAAACAAGCATTGCCTGCATTTTGTAGAGATGGAAACTATTCTTTACTACACACACCTGCATTCTGTCTTTGCATATTTTACTACTGTAGCAACAAAAGGTCAGATATTTAAAAATGATTTTTATTGTTACTATCAGGAAAAGTTTCCAGCTGTAATGGAATCCAAAGTGTGTTATAACAAATATAAATATTACTCCACTAATGAAATCATCATTTTGTTTGTCTTAAAGAAAAAATAAAACATTTCCTATAAATAAAAGCTCAAACTATTCTCTGTAGCCCCCAAATCATATTCTGAGCTGAGCAATTTTGCTCAAGATATGTGCACACTAGTAAGCCTACCTCAGTATGCTCTCATGGAAAGAAGTAGCAAGAATGGAAATATGGAAAATTAGACAAAATAAGTAAATTGGAAAAAAGGTTTGTTTTTGTGTGTGTGTTTTTTTAAAATATATATTTAATGTGTGTTGTATCTGAATTTTGACTTCAAGGTCCCTTTAAGCAGCCATTTGTTTTAAGGGAGAATAAATTGCAAACTTGGTAAGCACATTAGTTTTGCGCTTTAAGGTTGAGATCTGTGCATATCCTAAAAGGGCTAATTCATTTAAAATAGTTTGCATAAAAAATTGTTTCAAAATTGCTGGCAAGTATTTTACAATAATTTTCAAAAATAAGCAACATGAATTACATAGCTAAGCTGCCTGGAGCAGCTAACTTCACCCCCCCCCCTTTTCAGTGTTTAGACACAGGCATTGTATTTCAACTGAGTTCACAGCTTCTATGCCTGCTCCAGCAGATAATCCCTATTCACTTTTGCATTCTACCAAAAGAACAATAAACATAGATGCAGCCATAAAAGGAATTGTGTGGGGGGAGTTAGAGCTTTACAATTCAGAAACTAAAAATAAATGGTTAATGGTGAGGCACTGCAGTATACATTTTCAGGCAAAGTAATTAAAGTAAATATATTATTTTGTCTCTATCCCAACTTGTTTTATGTCCCTTTAAAGGGACATTATACACCAACATTAATATAGGCTATTTAAATAAAGCAGTAAGTATTGATACAATTTGCAATTGACATGCATTACCTATTTTGTAGCTAACCCTCCTAAAAATGGGAAAAACCATGCAGGGTGTTTCACTGAATATGTAAACCTATGTACTATACTCACTGAACTATTGTTTTTCCCTCACTCCTTAAATTTTAAGGCAAATTAGGATCTACACACAGGGAGCTAAACGTCTCACACACTTCTCAGTGATCCTGACTAGGAGATTGTTTCTCAAACAAATGTTTGTGTTTAGTCCGGTGAGAAGAGGGAGTAAGGAGCTTCACAGTGTTACAGGAGGAGGTGGGAGACAGACAAAGCTGGAGAGTTTTAGGCAGTTCTATGTATCTCTTTTACTGTCCTTATTTTACAAATAAAACAACAGTTTCTCAGCAGACCTCATATAACTTAGTGCAGCTTCAGTAAGTCAGGCCAGTTAGTGACATCTGGCTGTAGGCAGTTAGTTAGGGAGTGAGGGGAAAACAATAGCTCAGTGCTTAGACTGTAGTACGTAGGTTTACATATTCAGTAAGTCAGGCCAGTTAGTGACATCTGGCTGTAGGCAGTTAGTTAGGGAGTGAGGGGAAAACAATAGCTCAGTGCTTAGAGTGTAGTACGTAGGTTTACATATTCAGTAAGTCAGGCCAGTTAGTGACATCTGGCTGTAGGCAGTTAGTTAGGGAGTGAGGGGAAAACAATAGCTCAGTGCTTAGAGTGTAGTACGTAGGTTTACATATTCAGTAAGTCAGGCCAGTTAGTGACATCCTGGCTGTAGGCAGATTGTTAGGGAGTGAGGGGAAAACAATAGCTCAGTGCTTAGAGTGTAGTACGTAGGTTTACATATTCAGTAAGTCAGGCCAGTTAGTGACATCCTGGCTGTAGGCAGTTAGTTAGGGAGTGAGGGGAAAACAATAGCTCAGTGCTTAGAGTGTAGTACGTAGGTTTACATATTCACTAAGTCAGGTCAGTTAGTGACATCTGGCTGTAGGCAGTTAGTTAGGGAGTGAGGGGAAAACAATAGCTCAGTGCTTAGAGTGTAGTACGTAGGTTTACATATTCAGTAAGTCAGGCCAGTTAGTGACATCTGGCTGTAGGCAGTTAGTTAGGGAGTGAGGGGAAAACAATAGCTCAGTGCTTAGAGTGTAGTACGTAGGTTTACATATTCAGTAAGTCAGGCCAGTTAGTGACATCCTGGCTGTAGGCAGATTGTTAGGGAGTGAGGGGAAAACAATAGCTCAGTGCTTAGAGTGTAGTACGTAGGTTTACATATTCAGTAAGTCAGGCCAGTTAGTGACATCCTGGCTGTAGGCAGTTAGTTAGGGAGTGAGGGGAAAACAATAGCTCAGTGCTTAGAGCAGGCATGTCCAAAGTCCGGCCCGCGGGCCAATTGCGGCACGAGTACCGGACTGATATGGCCCCATAGATAATTTATACAAATATAGATGATGCGGCCCCCCAGTGAGTCCCCGACCGCCGCTCAGTGAAGTCCCCGAGCGCCGCTCAGTGAGTCCCCGAGCGCCGCTCAGGACTCCTGGGATCTCTGGTTTGACATCATCAGCCGGCACAGGAAGAAGGGGAAAGCCCAAATCTCGCGAGATCTCGGACGCATAGGAATCTGGCCAATTTTAATAATAGCACCAAAACAGTTAAGGTCTCACAAGAATAAGCAAGGAGAGATTATTTCAAGGTATAAAAAGTTCAATTTATTTCATCCAATGTAAAAACGAAAAAGGGCATAACAGATGATACAGCTTTTTCTTGGGAGAAACATTATGAACATTCACATACCCTGTGTTTAACCGCATTAGTGGGACTCTGAGGAGAGTAGTATTCACAGGGTTGCATACATAAGATCTATTACATACACATAGTTATAAATAATACTGGACTGTATCCAATTTTAATAATGGCAACTATAAATAAGAAAAGAAAAGTTGACAGTGAGGGGCGCCGCTTCCAGGACAGGTGGAAAGTGGAATATTTTTTCACTGAAATACAGAATCACTGTGTTTGTCTGATATGCCAAGAGACTGTGGCTGTTTATAAAGAATTCAATGTTAAGAGACACTACCAGTCGAGACATAGCGCAAATTATGACAAGCTAACAGGGCGTGACCGCAGTGAAAAATTGAAGCAACTTGAAGCTGTTTTAATGTCACAACAGCGATTTTTTACAAAAGCCTGTGAGTCAAATGAAAATGCCACAAGGGCTAGCTATGAGGTGGCAACGTTAATTGCTAAAAATTGCAAATCTTTTGCTGAGGGTGACTTTATCAAAGAATGCGTTATGAAAATGGTGCAGAATATCTGTCCCGAGAAGAAGCAAGAGTTTTCCAAAATTTGCCTGGCTCGTAACACTGTAGCACGGAGAATTGAAGAAATTTCATCAGATATTAAGAGACAGTTAACGTCAAAAGGAGTTGAGTTTAACTTCTTTTCAATAGCCTGTGATGAAAGCACGGACCTCTCTGATACAGCTCAGTTGCTGATTTTTCTGAGAGGGGTGGACAATGAAATGAATGTGACTGAAGAGCTACTTGACCTCCAGAGCCTTAAGGACCAAACAAGAGGAAATGATTTATTTGTTTCTGTTAGTTCTGCCATAGATGATATGAAAATGCCTTGGAAGTTACTGGGATTATTACTGATGGGGCACCTGCCATGGCTGGTGAACGAAGTGGATTATCAACCCTAATCTGTAACAAGGTGATCGAAGGAGGCAAAGCTATTAAATTTCATTGTATCATTCATCAACAAGTTCTCTGTGCTAAACATCTCAAATAGGATCATGTTATGAAACCGGTGCAAAAGACCATTAATTTTATTCGCTCTAAAGCCCTGTGCCACCGCCAGTTTAAACAGTTTCTACTGGATATCCAGGCTGAATACGAAGATGTTTTATATCATAATGATGTGAGATGGCTCAGTCGGGGATCTGCACTGCAGCGTTTCTACTCTCTCAGAAAGGAAATTGGAGAATTCTTGGAAACAAAGGGACAACCGATGCGAGAACTATCTGATCCTATTTGGCTGGCTGATTTGGGGTTTCTAGTCGACATAACAAAGCATCTGAATGTACTGAACACGAGTCTTCAGGGCCAAGATGCAGCGGTGAACCAGCTTTATTCACACCTCAAAGCCTTTGGAACAAAGCTGCAACTTTTCCTAAGGCATTTGTCACAAACAGAGCCAAATACCATTCATTTTTCAGCGTTGCAGGAAATAATGAACAGTTTTCCACATGAAGATATCAGTGCGCAAACGAGCAGGTATGCAGCAGACATCACATCTCTGGCTGGGGAGTTTAAACGGCGCTTTCAAGATTTTGCAGCTATTGAAAAGGAGATCAGCCTTTTCTCCTCTCCATTCTCTGTTGACCCCAACGATGCTCCAGATCAGCTGCAGCTCGAGCTCATTGAACTGCATTGTGACAGCGTGTTACACAGTCGTCACCAACAGCTCTCTCTTGCGAACTTTTACCGCCAACTACATAAGAGCCGGTTTCAAGAGATTCGAACATTGGCTAAGAAAATGCTGAGCTTGCTTGGCTCAACATATTTGTGTGAGAAGACATTCTCTGTTATGAACTTTAACAAGAACCGCGTGAGGACAAGACTAAGTGACTCTCACCTGCGTGACATTTTGCGCATCAAAACCACAGCCTTTGAACCAGACCTAGTCTATGTGCTGCAGTCCAGATCTCAGTTTCACCCTTCACATTAGTGCAGGCAAGTTTTTTTTTCAATTGAGATGAATACATTGTAAAATCTCTTTGACCCCACACTGTCAAGTCCTTCTTAACCCTACAATAAATACACAACACCAACTTTTATGGGTATGAAAAGGCCGCAGCTTAATTTATTAATATAACAATTATAACCAACAATAAACATCTCAACTTTAACCAATCCTGGTGCTTGCCCCACTACATCATCCCCGCCCCCCCCCGTCCTGAAGGGGGGGTGGGAGTATCACATCTTCCATAACTCCTCCCCTTTCAACCAACTGGGAGGGTACTACAATTCCTCCCAGGCGTAAGCCTCTAGAGGTTACCACAAGCACCCCGCCATTGCTGCGACTCGAACCCCTCCAACTGCCTTCTCGTAGGGAGGGAGGGCGGGAACTTAGCCTACCGTGCTGTCCAGGTAAAAAGAGGGCACCTGACTTCCTGTTCTGGGTATTTAACCCCCCTTCTCCTAACCCCACCTCTTGCCCTTACTTTCACCCCCCAGTCCTTCCCTGTGGTGTCAATTGCTCCTCCCTTCCATTCTGTCATCCGGATCTGCCTTGACCCCACACTGTCAAGTCCTTCTTAACCCTACAATAAATACACAACACCAACTTTTATGGGTATGAAAAGGCCGCAGCTTAATTTATTAATATAACAATTATAACCAACAATAAACATCTCAACTTTAACCAATCCTGGTGCTTGCCCCACTACATCATCCCCGCCCCCCCCCGTCCTGAAGGGGGGGTGGGAGTATCACATCTTCCATAACTCCTCCCCTTTCAACCAACTGGGAGGGTACTACAATTCCTCCCAGGCGTAAGCCTCTAGAGGTTACCACAAGCACCCCGCCACAGCTCGGACCCTAGCCGAGCACCGCCCCAGGCCTTTTCGATACCCTCCTTCAAGGTATAATTAAATAAATGTAAGCCCACCTCGTTGAGGTGCACCCCGTCCTTTAAATAGAAACATCTCCCCGACTCACCCTCGAATTCTACATGCCTGATCCCAAAACCCCCTAACCTCCTGACATACCCTGATATAGTTCTGTTTATCTTCCGTCTGGAAGCCTCCAATTTTTTAGAATCCCATGCTGCCCGCCATACCACTCTACACTCAATTTCTGACCATATTATTAGCAGCTCCGGGAACAACTCCTTTAGTCTGTCCAGCCCCCTCTTTATCCCATCCACTAAATCTTTCTGCGACACGTACCCCAAATCGTTACCCCCAGCATGTATCAACAGTATGTGAGGAGGGGAGAAAAACCTTGCGTAATCCACAACTTTACCCACAACTTGGTCCCACTTTAAGCCCCGAATCCCCAACCATGTCAGTAAGATCCTGTCCCTTGGCAGCCCCAGTTGAGTGCCGTTCTTTTTCACCGCTGCCGCCTTCCTCGCCCAGTAAATATAGGAATGTCCCAAAAGCCAACATCTAACTGGACCTGTCAAAACAAAATAAGTGTCCTAGTACCCTTCACACTCTCAGCTCAGGCCGCACATACCCCTTAAACCGATCAGACTTCCATCTACCAATCCTCTTTATCACGCCCACATCCAGACCCAAGCAAGCCGCCTCTGTCGCTGCCCCAATGCGGAATGAGTGAGATCCGAAGTCCCTCCCTCGCAATCCCAATCATTCAACCGCCTTCCGGAAAACCGCCACAAACTGGAACTTTGATAAGACAGACCCGTCCCTGTGAATCAAAAACTGCCCTTCACCCCTTGGCCTCACACGCACGAATTCCCTCACTGCCGCCACCGGGCAACAATGCCCCGGTATCGCCCGTATCCGCACCACCGTCCCTCTTCCCCCTTGATCCGTCTTGGATCTCCCCAACCATAACTCCAACTCGTCCCCTCTCACAAATACATCCTTCTTCATCAGACCACCCGCCATTCGCTTACTCAGACCTACCAGCTCCGATATTCTAAATGCCCCAAAGAAGGCTAGCACGATAGACCTTCCATTTCATAAAAGCATATCCTCGGCAAACACTTCACCACCTCCTCCAACAAGGAAAACGTGACTGGCCTCCGATTGTCCCTCTGTCTTTTTCCTCTGCACAGGCCCCTCACCGCCATGCGCACCATGAAAACTTTCGTTACATCCTCCCAACCCCACAATTGGAATAAGAACGCCAGCGCAGCCATTCTCATCCTTACCTGTGAGGGCGAAAGCCCCTCCTCGCCCCATTTTTCAATCCACTGCACCAAACTTTCCACATTCTCAGCTGCGCTCCCCAGCTGCTCCATCCCCCTCCAGTGAAACCACAATTTCCAGATCCGGGCGTACGCCCTCCACGTAGTAGGAGCCACTGCTCCTTGCACCAGATTGATCACCCTTGACACCCTAGCTGCCACAGCTCCTTCGGGCATACCGCCCCCTCCGATTCCGCGTCCGGGGCCTCCTCTCGAAACCGCTGCCACTGGAAACGGGACAAAGAGTCAGCTATTACGTTCAGCCTTCCCGGAACATGGACCGCCCGAAACGAAATGTTGTTGCGCAAACATTCCAACACAAACACTCTCAAGAGGCGGATGACCGGGGGGGAGGATGCCGTCAGCTTGTTAATGGCCCACACCACACCCAGGTTGTCCGAATGAAAACACACTCTCTTGTTCCTCAGCACGTCTGGCCAAATGTTCAAAGCCACAACCAGGGGAAAAAACTCCAAAAATGTCAGGTTCTTCGTAAGACCAGAAGCCACCCATTCGCCCGGCCATGCCGCCGCGCACCACCTACCGTTCAAGTAAGCCCCAAAACCGTGGGCCCCCGCCGCATCCGTGAACAAGCATAGCTTGTCGTCTGACCAGTTTGTTTCCTGGAACAACAACCTACCATTGAATTGGGCCAAGAAAATATCCCAAACCCTGAGATCATTCTTTAGACCCACCGGGAGCCGCACGTGATGGTGGGGCCCCGGGATTCCTGCTGTAGCCAATGACAACCTCCTAAAGAAAACCCTCCCTATTGGGATAATCTTGCAGGCAAAATTCAATTTGCCAATCAAGGATTGCAGTTGCCTTAGCTTGATCTTTGGTTTTCTTATTGTCTCCCCGATGGTAGACCTCAGGTCCGCCAGTTTGTCCTCCGGTAATCTGTATTCCATCCTAACAGTATCCAACTGGATACCCAGGAAACTTAAGGACGTTACTGGCCCCTCTGACTTCTCTTCGGCCACTGGAATACCAAATTCTTTAGCCACCTCCTCGAAGGTACTCACCAGCTTTTCACAGACCCCCGACCCAGCCGGGCCCACGAATAGAAAGTCGTCCAGGTAGTGCACCAAGGACGACAACCCTGTTCTTGTCCTGACCACCCAATCCACGAAAGAACTAAATCTTTCGAAATAGGAACATGAGATGGAACATCCCATGGGGAGGCAAAGGTCCACATAGAAGGACCCTTCGAACTTACATCCTAGCAAATGATGGCACGTAGGGTGTACCGGCAACAACCTGAAAGCCGATTCCACATCTGCCTTCGCCAAAAGGGCTCCCTTCCCCGCGAGCCTGATAACCGACACCGCCCTATCGAAAGATGCATATTTTACGGACACCAACCCCGGGTCGATACCATCGTTCACCGATGCGCCCTTAGGGTATGATAGGTGGTGGATTAAACGGAATTGCCCTTCCGCTTTCTTGGGGACCACCCCCAACGGTGAAACCCTCAAATTATTCAACGGCGGGGCGGGAAAGGGGCCCGCCATTCTACCCAACCTCATCTCTTTCTTCAGCTTTTCCCTCACCACTTCCGGGAATTCCCTAGCCGATTTCAAGTTTCCCCCGAACTGCCCCACTTCTTGTTCTTTAAACGGAATCCTAAAGCCCGAACTAAACCCTGTCAACAGCAATTCCGCGTCGCCCTCATGCCCCCTTTTACGCCCGTACAACTCGAGCCACGGGACCATCTTTTCGACCCTCACTGGCGTCCTGGCTCGGTGGACCCACCTCTGGTTTCCCTCCGGTTTTTCCTTTCTTAAAACACCTTGCCCCAGAGTGCGTTCCCCCGCAGTGAGAGCACTCGTGCTTATATTTACAGCCTGCCCCAAAACGGCACTGTCCTTCGTTAAATTGGAAACAGAGACCTTTTCGTATTGCTGTTGCTGTACCAACTCCGGCCCCTGCACTAGCACCGGAGTTGGCCGTCCGAAAGGACTGGCCCCCCCTCAGCGGTGTCATGATTTCGAGCCAAATCCCCATGTCCCTATCATCCCACCGCATCTCCGGCCTGACAGCCATCCGCTGGCGGAACCGCTCGTCATACCGCCACCACGCCATGCCCCCGTATGTGCGATAAGCACTTGAAATTTCTTCCACGTAACAGAAAAGAGCCGAGCATTGCTCGGGGAACTTTTCTCCCATCACACTGGCCATAATGTAAAACGCCCTAGCCCAATTCCCGAAAGTCTTGGGAATCTTCCGATACCGTTTCTTCCTTTCTTCCTCTTCCTTCTTTCCCTTTTCTTTCTCGTCATCCTTCAACTCCAACACCTGCTCCAAAGGGAGTAACGCGAAGATTTCCAGGAACTCCCTCTTCCATATTTTTTCCTTCATCTCCGCTGGGAGATGGATCCCCAATGGACCCACCGAACACAAGCACGGCCTCCTCAGGGCATCCTCTGGGACTTTCAGTATCTCTCCAGCTTTCGCTGGGGGCACCTCCGCGACGCCGTTCCCTGCTGCTGTAACCGCCGCGGCCCTCCCCTGGCCCCAAGCACCCGCTACCCCCACGGTCTGATCAGACCTCTCCAATGCCGCAATCAGCCCTTTCAATCCATTCAACAACGTCTCCCTTTCACCAGTCACTACTCCACTCGTACCAGACCCTGCCATCGCTGCGGTCTCACCTGTTGGCTGCACTGCCGTAACTGGTCCTTCTCCAGGTCCTGCTTGCACCGCCACCTCACTTCTCAGTGCCACTCTGCTGCTCCTGCTGGTTCCCCTGGCGCGTTCCTGTTCTCGTCTCCCAGAGCCTGTGTCCCCTCGGTCCGCTCTCCTTCTGCTGGGCGACCGCCCTCTGTCCTGCCTGCTCCTGAGTGCCGACCGTTCCACCCGCGCCCAGGTAGGTGAACCGTCCTCCCTACCTCTGGGCCCTCTTCGTAGGGGCGAACGTGATCTCCTGCCACCTGCTGCAAGCCCTGTCCCCGTGCCCGGGGCCCGGCCGTCATCCCGCCCTGCTCCTGATTCCGTAGTCTGCAGAGAAGGGGAAGAAGTGAAAACCCTGCCCCTCACCCTATCCCCCCTAACTGGCTGAGTAAGCTCACCCCCCCCCCCCCTCTCTCACCTAGGTCCCTGTTTCCTTCCCCCCGTTGCGGGGTCAACAATTGCAAAAGCTCAGTCAAGGCAGACATGTCACATACCTGACTTGCCGTGGCTGGTCCCGCTGATGTCCCTTCCATCAGATCCTCCTCATCATCAAAGGTGCCGCTGGCATCCAATACCAGAACCGGCTCCGTCAACTGTTCCTGAGCCAAGTTGCTTGCCTCCCTTGGGGCCGTCCCGGCCTCCACCTCCTGGAGCCCTTCCTCTGTTTCCCCTGTAAACACACAAACATTAGATATCCCCATCCATCAATTCTTTCCCTTTTTATTTCCTTGTACTCCCCCCCCCAATTCCCTAGGGTAAAAAGGAGGCCCTCCCCCCCCCTTCTACTGGCCACCCTATATATGTACCTCGCCCGAGGGCCCCCCCCTTTTCCCCCAAACGGGGCCTCACAGATCCCCTTAGCCAACCGCCTGCTTCTCAAAGCCTGCGTGCCCCCCAATCAACCCCCCTTTTTTTTTTTTTTTTTTTTTTTTTTTTTTAATAGCCCTGCCACATGGATGCGAATATTTTCATATCCTATGTGGGGAGGGGGTGTACTTGGGTTTAAACCCACAGCCACCAGTCCCTGCAGCAAGAGTTAATTGAATTTAGTGCACCCGCCTAGGCCCCCTGCTCTTTCACAGCCCGGTCCCCTAATCTCTCTTCCACCCCCTCCCGGGGAGGGGAGGCAGACACCCCGTGAGCCAGCTGCCCCCATCCTCCTGCTACTGCCTAAAATCCCTCTGAGCTGGAGCAGCCCCCTCCCCCCACTCTATCCTCTCCCCAGCAGCGCACCCTCTGCACGGCCACAGCCCCCCCCCCCCCTCCCCCTGGTATGCCCGATCAATGCAGCCCCCCCCCCCCCGAACAACATGTTTGGCATACCGCGGGGACCCGCCGCCACCCCCCCCCTCCCTCCTCCCACCCGGTCAAGCTAGCCCTGCCTCCCGCCAGACGTGCGCAAACCATAAGGCCTCACCTCCGACCGGGGCCTAAGTCCAGCCGCCTCCCCCATGCAATCCCGCACTGCCGCACTTCTCAGGACCACCGCTCCTCTTCCCGCTCCCCCAGCACTTACCCCTTCTTCCTCCGGCGGGTCTGCCGCTCTGCCCGGACCTCCGTCCCCTGCTCACATTAGGCCGCACTGGATGACGCCTCCCAATGACGTCATCGCCCGGAGCCGTGCTAGGCCTCAACCCAGTCTCCTCCTGTAACTGCCGCTCCCCGCTAGCAGATGCAGCATCGCCGCGGCCGTGAGGCCCCCCTCTGGATCTTCTGGCTCTGCTTACCGGTTCACCCGGACTGAGCCTTTCTGGAGGCCTCGATCTTCGTGCAGGCCGCTCCCTGGTCCTGGGCCCTGCCACCGGCCCCCCTGCCGATACAGGGGGCTGTTCCCTCTCCTGTCCTGATGGATGATTCCCAGCTAGCCGCTCCCTGATCCAGGCAACGCCGTTGGTCCTGGCAGCCTGTAAGACCTGCTCCAGCAACTCTTCCATTCTAGCCTGCAGGCAAGGTAAGTCAGATTTTTGATCACCCTAACTTAGCCTGCCGTGCTGTCCAGGTAAAAAGAGGGCACCTGACTTCCTGTTCTGGGTATTTAACCCCCCTTCTCCTAACCCCACCTCTTGCCCTTACTTTCACCCCCCAGTCCTTCCCTGTGGTGTCAATTGCTCCTCCCTTCCATTCTGTCATCCGGATCTGCCTTTAATGTCAATTTAAATCAGTTATAAATATATTTGAACACATGTATACTGGTGTTATGTTCCTGTTTACATTTTCTGAACTTAAAAGTTGACAGACAACCTTTATTACTTTGTGTAATGTACTTTACAATGTTCCTGACATATTTCAGCTTCCTGTTTTTTTATATTAAAGGCAGAGTGATTTAACACCTGTTTAGATTTATCATCCAAGTCACAAAATGTAAAATTATGTCGTTTTAAATAAACTTTGCATAAAATAGTTAATTTGCATTTATTTTAAAATGGTTCAAAGAATGTCAGGCAAAATGGTCGGCCCTCACACATGTTCACTTCATCAAATCTGGCACTCTTCCAAAAAAGTTTGGACACCCCTGGCTTAGAGTGTAGTACGTAGGTTTACATATTCAGTAAGTCAGGCCAGTTAGTGACATCCTGGCTGTAGGCAGTTAGTTAGGGAGTGAGGGGAAAACAATAGCTCAGTGCTTAGAGTGTAGTACGTAGGTTTACATATTCAGTAAGTCAGGCCAGTTAGTGACATCCTGGCTGTAGGCAGTTAGTTAGGGAGTGAGGGGAAAACAATAGCTCAGTGCTTAGAGTGTAGTACGTAGGTTTACATATTCAGTAAGTCAGGCCAGTTAGTGACATCCTGGCTGTAGGCAGTTAGTTAGGGAGTGAGGGGAAAACAATAGCTCAGTGCTTAGAGTGTAGTACGTAGGTTTACATATTCAGCAAGTCAGGCCAGTTAGTGACATCTGGCTGTAGGCAGTTAGTTAGGGAGTGAGGGGAAAACAATAGCTCAGTGCTTAGAGTGTAGTACGTAGGTTTACATATTCAGTAAGTCAGGCCAGTTAGTGACATCTGGCTGTAGGCAGTTAGTTAGGGAGTGAGGGGAAAACAATAGCTCAGTGCTTAGAGTGTAGTACGTAGGTTTACATATTCAGTAAGTCAGGCCAGTTAGTGACATCCTGGCTGTAGGCAGTTAGTTAGGGAGTGAGGGGAAAACAATAGCTCAATGAGTGTAGTACGTAGGTTTACATATTCAGTCAAACACCCTGCATGGTTTTTCCCATTTTTAGGAGCGTTAGCTGCCAAATAGGTAATGGATGTCAATTGCAAATTGTATCTACATCTAATGCTTTATTTAAATAGCCTATATTAATGTTGGTGTATAATGTCCCTTTAAATGAATTGAATAGAACAACTTTTCAGTTTATTTCTATGATGAATTTTGCTTAGTTTTTTTGGAATCCTTTGTTAAAGAGTAATCCTAGGTGAGCTCAGGAGTGTGCACATTTTGTTAGTCATCTAGCAGCGGTGTTTGCAACATTGTTTATAGCAGTGTCAATAATAGTTAAACAACTGCTCCCATAGAATGCTAGAGACAACACGCACGCTCCTAAGCTTCTATCAGTTTACCTAGGTCTAGTTTTCAACAAAGACTACCAAGATAACAAAGCAAAGTTCATAAAAATAAATTGGAAAGCTGAATAAAATTGCATGCTCTCTCTGAATCATTAAAGGGATATAAAACCACATTTTTTTCTTTCATGATTCAGATAGGGCATGCAATTTTAAACAACTTTCCATTTAACTTCAATAATCTAAATGTCTTCAGTTTCTTGTTATCCTTTGTTGAAAATCAGGAAGGTAAGTTCAGGAGTGTGCACGTGTCTGCAGTACTGTATAGCAGCAGTTTTGCAACAATGTTATACAATATGAAGAGCACTAGATGGCAGCACTATTTCCTGTCATGTAGTGTTTCAGACATGTGTATGCTACCTATCTGGATATCTCTTCAACAAAGAATAACAAGAGAATGAAGCAAATTTGATAATATAATTAAACTGGAAACATTTTTAAAATTGTATTTTCTGACTGAATCATGAAAGAACAATTTTGGGTTTCATGTCCCTTTAATGATTACTTTTGACCTGTTGTCCCTTTAACATTACAGTCTCATTACCATTTACATTGTTGCAGTAGATTCATGTTTGCAAATTTCAAATGCCACAACCCATTTTGTTTCCAAATCAACATGCATTGATGTAAAAAAGGTCAATTAAGTAAAAAATGAAACATGAAAACAGCTGCTCAAACAAACAATGGGGCTATTGCATTTCAAAAGCCTGCTAGAGGCGCTGCTGATTTAACATAGAAATGCAAATCAGTTGATATAGCAGAGGTTTTTAGCTATCAGGGGATCTATCAGCAAGCCTGTTTATTATATTCCTATCTGGGAAGCAGCACTAGCAAAACCATGGTATTATTTTAATTACTGTATGTATGTGAACATATGGAACCATATCTTAAGATCATATATAATAGATTAAAAAAAACTTTATAGAAATCAAATGGAAAAATAAAATGTAGGGTGCACTAAAATCAGGTGCACTATATCCCTCACATATTAGACACACATATATACACACACGCATATATTACACATACACATATATTACAAATACACACCAGTGACGTGCGGTGAAGTCAGAGGCTGGTGAGGCACTTGCTATGATATGCCCGACAAACCCATATTTGAAACCAATAGATGTAGCTTAAATATACAATTAATTTAGCAGGTTGCACAAGGGCAATTCTATATTGTGCATATTCCCATACTCTCTATATTGTGCAGATTTTCATACTCTCTATATTGTGCAGATTTCCATACGCTCTATATTGTGCAGACTACCATACTCTCTATATTGGGCAGACTCCCAAACTTTATATTGTGCAGATTCCCATACTCTCTATATTGTGCATACTCCCATACCCTCTATATTGTGCATACTCCCATTCTCTCTATATTGTGCAGACTCTAATACTCTCCATATTGTGCAGATTCCCATACTCTCTATATTGTGCAGATTCCCATACTCTCTATATTGTGCAGATTCCTATACCCTCTATATTGTGCAGATTCATATACTCTCTATATTGTGCAGATTTCCATACTCTCTATATTGTGCATATTTCCATACTCTCTATATTGTGCAGATTTCCATACTCTCTATATTGTGCAGATTCTCATACTCTCTATATTGTGCAGACTCCCATACTCTCTATAGTGGGCAGATTCCCATACTCTCTATATTGTGCAGACTCCCATATTCTCTATATTGTACAGACTCCTATACTCTTTATATTGTGCAGACTCCCAAAATGTATATTGTGCAGATTCCCATACTCTTTATAGTGTGCAGACTCTAATACTCTCTATATTATGCAGATTCCCATACTCTCTATATTGTGCAGATTCCTATACTCTCTATATTGTGCATATTTCCATACTCTCTATATTGTGCAGATTTCCATACTCTCTATATTGTGCAGATTCTCATACTCTCTATATTGTGCAGACTCCCATACTCTCTATAGTGGGCAGATTCCCATACTCTCTATATTGTGCAGACTCCCATATTCTCTATATTGTACAGACTCCTATACTCTTTATATTGTGCAGACTCCCAAAATGTATATTGTGCAGATTCCCATACTCTCTATATTGTGCAGACTCTAATACTCTCTATATTATGCAGATTCCCATACTCTCTATATTGTGCAGATTCCTATACTCTCTATATTGTGCAGATTCCCATACTCTCTATATTGTGCAGATTCCCATACTCTCTACATTGTGCTGATTCCCATACTCTATATATTGTTCAGATTCCTATACTCTCTATATTGTGCAGATTCCCATAATCTCTATATTGTGCAGACTCACATACTCTCTATATTGTGCAGATTCTCATACTCTCTATATTGTGCAGACTCCCATACTCTCTATATTGTGCCAACTCCCATACTCTCTATATTGTACAGACTCCTATACTCTCTATATTGTGCAGACTCCCAAAATGTATATTGTGCAGATTCCCATACTTTCTATATTGTGCATATTCCCATACTCTCTATATTGTGCAGACTCTAATACTCTCTATATTGTGCAGATTCCCATACTCTCTATATTTTGCAGATTCCCATACTCTCTATATTGTGCAGATTTCCATACTCTCTATATTGTGCAGATTACCATACTCTCTATATTGTGCAGACTTGCATACTCTCTATATTGTGCAGACTCCCAAACTTTATATTGTACAAATTCCCATACTTCATATTGTGCAGATTCCCATACTCTCTATATTGTGCAGATTCTCATACTCTCTATATTGTGCAGACTCCCATAATCTCTATATTGTACAGACTCCCAAAATCTTTATATTCAATATAGAGATTATGGGAGTCTGTACAATATATTTATACATGCAAGGAGGGGGTGGGGGGATGCGCAGGGGGGGGCACCTCCCTGAAATTAGTTTATGCAGGTTGGGATGTCTGATATACAGCAGTGTGATGTAAATGCTGTTACCAAACTTGCTCTTAAAAATGGTGCATTAATAAAATTTGGTTCTTGATTGTAAATAAAATGGCAGACTGCCATTGCCAGGCCAGGCCAGGGGATTTCTAACTGTTCAAAATGCCTTACCAGTCCGGTATAGTAGGGCTGGGGCTGGGCAGCAAAAGAGTAAGACAGAGACTCCGAGTCCAGGCAGCTCAAAAAACGGAGGCAAGTTGATGGCCGTCACAGGTAGCAGCATTCTCCTTCAGTTTTGCCCCCAGTACCGCGCTCAGTATCCTGCTCCCTTGCGCATGCGCGGGTAGCCAATCAAAGCCGGTCACGTTCTCCAGGTGCTGTCAATCACACTATTGAACCATTTCTCCCCAATGGCATTTCACTCACCCAGTATTAGCCAGTTGGTGGCGCTGTTATGCTCCCCCTGCCTGATAGTAGCAATGCACCCATGTTACGCAACGGAGAAGTACACAAATACAGTGCCTCTCCATAGCGTAACATGGTGAGGAGAAAAATGTGAAGTATTTGGTTTGGTCTTTCGCTGCCTCCCCTGCCTCCTATGACTGCACGTCCCACACACCTATTTTTATATACACATACACACATACTATATATATATGTTACGGGTAAAGTCAGATATTGGTGATACTAGGATTATCCGGTTACAACTGACATTACCCAGCGGCTCTGGGTAAAGCCCAATGTCAGATCATACATCTGGCTTTACCTCTGTAATTTTAGGATTACCCAAACGCTTCTGGATAAAGCTATAAATGCTTTTTGAAAACAGCATGGACATCACTATTTGCAGCCATTTTGCTCATCACTTCCTACAATAAACACATAATCCTACAACCCACGCATAATCCTACAACCCATACATAACCATGAAGTCGGTGTTCTAAAATATATTATATATATATATATATATATATATATATATATATATATATATATATTATACGATGCACTGTAATTCCCCCATCTTCACTATCCTTTTAGCCTCCGTCTGGGTGTCCCCCTTGAACTCCCCAGGCAGAAGCAAAAAATTAGTGAAGATGGTGGCATTATAGTGCACCGTATATATGTGCGAAGCTTTAACCAGAAGTGTTTGGTTAATCCTAGGATTACACAGGTAAAGCCAGATGTATGATCTTACATTGGGCTTTACCCAGAGACGCTGAGTAATTTCAGTTTTACCCGGGTAATCCTAGGATTACCCAGATATCTGACTTTACCCGTAACCATTTTTTAACCATCCACCAGATTGTGCCCTATTCTTAGCAGAGGACCAAGGTCACAATAACACTCTGAGCTATTAATAGCACTCCAATTGTAACCTAGCCCTACATCTCATAAGTAAATAGTACAGAAATAACAATTAAAACAACCTATGTTATACTGGGGACCCAACACTAGGTACAATAGGACCCTTAGCCGCTTAGTTTCATTTGTATTTTACATTTAACCCCTACAAAGAAAGGTGTTTTCACCCATACACATAATGTCCCTAACTAGCTCACCAGCCATATCCTTCTCAGGAATGGCAATGCATTAAACTTGCTGCATTGCTTTAGCTATGTGCCTTACCCTTTGTCAGAGGTTAAGGACATACTGACTTATTAACCCCTAAACCGCCACCCTCCAGCATCACAAATACTATATTAAATTTATTAACCCCTAATCTGCCACCCACCAACATCGCCGACACTAAAATAAACCTATTAACCCCTAAACCGCCGACCCCCCACATCACCAACACTAAATAAATCTAGTAACCCCTAAGCCACCGGCCCCCCACATTGCCAAAACTATAATAAAGTATTAACCCCTAAACCTTCAGACCCCCACATCGTAACTAATAAAGTAAACCTATTAACCCCTAAACCACCAGCCCCCCACATCATAACTAATAAACTAAACCTATTAACCCCTAAACTGCCGGCCCCCACTTCACAAAACACTAAATTAAACCATTAACCCCTAAACCTAACACCCCCCTAACTTTAAATTAAAAGTTACAATATAACTATCATAAAATAAATAAAAACTTACCTGTGAAATAAAAAAAACTAAGATTAAATTATAAATTAACCTAACATAACTATTCCAATAAAATTAAAAAAAACTACCAATTAAAAATCCTACCAATTTTCAAATCAGCCAATAGGATGAGAGCTACTTAAATCCTATTGGCTGTTCAAATCAGCCAATAGGATTTCAGTAGCTCTCATCCTATTGGCTGGTTTGAAAATGTCAGCCAATAGGAATGCAAGGTACCCCATTTTTAAACAGGTTCCTTGCATTCAAGCTTCAGTGTATGGTGGTGATCGTATGAAGAGGACGCTCAGCGACGGATGTCTTCGCAGGTTCTGGACATCTCCGCTCTGTGCGTCCACAGTTCCACGCCACCAGGATAAATATAGAAGATGGTCCAGCAATGGAAGAAAATGTCGCTGCCTGGATGAAGACTTCTCGTTGCCTGGATGAGGATGGATGACTGGACTTCAGGAACCACGAGTAGATATTCTGGGGTTAGTGTTATTTTTTTTCCATTTTTTGGGGTGTTTTTTTATAGATTAGGGCAGTAAAAGAGCTGAATGCCCTTTTAAGGGCAGTAAAAGAGCTGAATGCCCTTTTAAGGGCAATGCCTATACAAATGCCCCTTTAGGGGCAATGGGTAGCTTAGGATATTTTTAAACATAGGTTTTTTATTTTGGGGGGTTGGTTGGGTGGGGGGTTTTACCTTTAAGGGGGACTTTGTAAAAGAGCTGTTTAACTTAGGGCAATGCCCTACAAAAGACCCTTTTAAGGGCTATTGGTTTATTGTTAGGTTAGGGGTGTTTTTATTTTGGGGGGCTTTTTTATTTTGATAGGGCTATTAGATTATGTATAATTGTTTTTATTTTTGATCATTTCGTTTATTATTTTTTGTTATCTTAGAGTTTTTTATTTTTCGTATTTTTAGCTTTTATTATTTTTTGTAATGATAGATTTTTAAATTTGTAATTTAGGTTTTTTATTTTTTCGTAGTATTAGGTTTATTTAATCATGTAAATTGGTAGTTTTTTTTTATTTTATTAGAATAGTTATGTTAGGTTAATTTATAGTTTAATATTAGTTTTTTTTTATTTCACAGGTAAGTTTTTATTTATTTTAAGCTAGTTATATTGCAACTTTTAATTTAAAGTTAGGGGGGTGTTAGGTTTAGGGGTTAATAATTTAATTTATTAGTTGCGATGTGGGGGGCTGGCGGTTTAGGGGTTAATAGGTTTAGTTTATTAGTTGTGATGTGGGAGGCTGGAGGTTTAGGGGTTAATACTTTATTATAGTGTTGGCGATGTGGGGGGGTCGGCGGTTTAGGGGTTAATATGTTTATTTAGTGTTGGCGATGTCAGGGAGCGGTGGATTAGGGTTTAATCCCTTTATTTAGTATCGGCAATGTCAGGAAGCGGCAGATTAGGGGTTAATCCCTTTATTTAGTGTTGCAATGTCGGAGAGCGGTGGATTAGGGGTTAATCCCTTTATTTAGTGTCAGCGATGCCGAGGAGCGGCGGATTAGGGGTTAATAACTTTATTAAGTGTTGGAGATGTTGGGGAGCGGCGGATTAGGGGTTTATCACTTTATTTAACATCAGTGATATCGGGGAGCGGCGGATTAGGGGTGTTTAGACTAGGGGTTTATGTTAGGGTGTTAGATTTAAAAGTAACTTTCTTTTCCCCGTAGACATCAATGGGGTTGCGTTACCACGATTTGCTATTCCGCGATCGATGGTGTTAGTTTTTTCTAACACTTTCTCTCCATTGATGTCTATGGGGGAAAGAGTGCTCGAGCATGTAAACTTCGCCCTTGGCTTTTGTGCGGTATGGAGCTTAACGCACCATAACGCACAGCACAAGGTGGTTTTTCAGTAACTCGTAATGAAAGCGCTATGGAGAGTGCAATACTGCTCATTTTATTGTGTTATTTATTCACCCGGTATAGCGCAAAACTTGTAATCTAGGTGAAAATCAGCTAATTCATATAGACAATAAACCTTAAAAAGCAATTTCTCATACATTTTATACTCTGCAGTTGGTAAAAAAAAGTAATTGGAAACACATTAATGGAAAACAATTTCACAGTATACTGTCCCTTTAATACTTATTTCTTTTTCAGTGATCACAATCCTAAATAGTTTCTGCTGTTAATATCCCTCTACTTACCAGAAAACAAAACAAAAATGGATATCTCCAATTTTGAAATAAAAAAACTACACAAGATTAACAACATACAAAATGGTGATTTTGGTGGTTTAGCAATTACATCTTAGAATAAAGGGCCCGTATTTTTATTGATTTATTTTATTTGTGTGTAGTGATACTAAAAAGTGAAATCTGTTTGGTGATGTTGCCATCCCATCTATCTGGGGTAATTTCAGTGTGTTTTGTCCATCCACTAAACCAATGTGGCATTTGAAAACATTTTTGGGTACTCAATAAAAATTAGTAGGAAAGTGTTGTGCGGAGTTTATCAAGTTAGTGGTTGAATTTGCTAAGTTAAAAATGGCCCAGTAAGGGCTAGAATACGAGTGGTGCACAATGGTTTGCGCACAAGCAATATCGGGTTTTAGCGGACGTTTGCGCACATGTTAAATTTTGCTCATATTACAAGTAGAAAGTAAATTAGAACGCGTGAGTACAATCGTGATTTATGCTAGAATAATTACTGCAACCTCTGAGCTCGGGATAGCTGTTACGCTTGACAAAAAAGTGTCACAAAACATATAAAAAATGTATTAGTACATTTACTCTTATAATATCACTTATAATGTGTACATATGTATTTATGTATTTTCAGACATATATACACATAAGCCTACACTCTCAACTTTAATTGAATGGACAGGGGACAGTCCCAGTAATAAAAATTGATACCGGAGGGACTTAAAAAGGTCTACACTTATGATTCTAGCCTCCCAGACATTGAACAGCAGCCGTAATCAGCTAAGACATCAGAGGCGTAGCCATCTTTGACAAGACAGGAGATACATAACTTCCTCACTTTATGCCACGTTCTTCGGCAATATAATGTCAGCGGAGGACCATAGGACAGACTGCTGGTGCGGTCCAATGAACAGTGCTTAAGGGAAGTTAGCCCTGTGCAGGTCCAGACGGCCCGCTACTAACTGTCACCGGAGACCACGTGGTTGGGCCTAGACAACAATAGCGCCGGACTCAATAGTTAATCGGCTCCACAGGGGTGCTTGCTGAAAGCGGCTCCAAGGCCACAATTAACAGATTGCTTTGGGTCTGAGGCAATTGCCATAGTCGAGGGATAAACAGTGAAAGAGGCTTGAGCATGTAATGTGAACTTTGGCCTGAATATATTAAGCAGTAACCCGTCACTTCCCTGCTTACACAGAACTATACCCAAACCTATACCCGCGAAGGGTCAGTCTCTAAACCTCTTAACATACACTTCATCCAAGGCAAAAAACCCACATCTCATATTGGATATTCTGCTCACTTAAGGGCAATCATAATGACCCCAAAGAAGGGTCAGAAAACAGATGTCTGCAAAGACACAATTACAAACCCCATCTGTTTCCACCTTTTTCCACACTTCTGATACCCCAAATAGCGTTGCCTCCGGGATGACTGAAATGTCGGCCGCAGTGTGCTCCTTAGAGCTGACACATAACCACCTGGACTCCCTGCAGGCCATACAGGCGAAGCTAGCGTCATTGCCTTCAAAATCAGACCTGGAGTCGTTAAAATCTTTCATAAAGGAGGAGATAGGAGATTTGAAAAAAGACTTAAATGAGATGGGCTCAAGGATTGACTACCTTGAGGAGGGCCAGGACACTCTGAACAATCTAGTAAGCTCAAACACACAGTAACTCTCTATACAAGACTCTATAGTCCAAATGCTACAAGACAAGGTAGAGGACCTTAATAACCGAGGTCGTAGGAACAACCTACGCATCCGAGGTATTCCCCAGGATATCCTCCAAGATCAGTTAAAAAACTACTTCAAAGGTTTGTTCTTCCACCTCTTACCAAACTCACCGCTTTTGCTTAATGAGAACATTGATAGAGCTCACAGGGCATTATGACCCCAACCCAAACCCCCGTTACCACCACGTGATGTGGTTATCAGGTTTCTACGCTTCACTGCAAAAGATGACATCTGGCAAGCAGCTAGAGCTCACCAGTCTATTTCGTATCAAGGACACTCACTACAGATATACCAGGATCTCAGCCCATATACGATCCAGAGGCGCAAGGAGATCAAATTTATAACAAGCACACTGCAAGAACACTACATAAAATATCGTTGGGGCTTTCCCTTCAGTTTGATAGTAACCCATAATGGGTCGCAAATCGTCTATAGAGACTACAACGATTTAGACCAGCTATCCAGATCTCTAAATCTAAAATTCACTCCGCCAACCAAAACTGTCATTAGCACCCCTCCAATCTCAATGGATTCTGGTCCCTCGATCCCTAGAGAACAAAGACCTCATTGGCACAGAGTGCAATTGAAAAGGAGGAAGACAGGTTCTCTACGGTCAGGCGATGGCGAATTGCCGCATTGACAAGTCAACTTCCAATGACTCGTTTTATTCTACAATTGTCCTACTGATCGCTAGGCTTTTGCTCACTTTCAGGCCAGCTTTTGGTCTCTGGGTCACATCAGAGTTCTAGCTCCCCTATTATCGCTTTTCCCATCATACCTGGCTTCTTCACGAAGAAGAGACCTTGCTGCAACAGAGGAGAGAGGGGAGAGCCCGACCTGGTAGTATATATTGTAATGTTTTGTTTAATGTTTAATGTTAAATATGGAACTGTTAATTCCGTGACAGTTGTAATTTAAAAATATACAATTATATTTACTAGTTAACCCGCTCTCTTCCAGACCTTAAGGCCTTAAAATCACACAGGGCTGATACTCACTTAATCTTTTGCTGCCAATACAGTTGGCTAATGTTACTCACTCGTAACATCTCGGGTCCCTGTACAAAGTCTTTCATTTCCTCAGGTAGACAACTTAAACAGCCACTTTGTAACGAGGCCTTTTGGGATACAAATCTGCCACAACATTTGTCTTCCAATAACCCTATAGAGCAGTGGCTGGCCCCACCCTTACATCTTTCTAAGAGATATAGGCTATCTTCTGATGACTGGATGGCTGGCTCTCTACCTGATCTCCATACCCTTCCCTTTGACCAACAATTCGGACCTCCCTCCAAAAATTGTAGTAATGAACCACTGTCCCCCCTCTGTTTTAACTGTTATTACTACCATAATGCTAACACGAGAGTTAGTTAGGCTGGATCTCTTCCCCCCTAGTATGGTGTATTGTAAAATGTCTAATACACTTATTACAAATGTCAAGGTTTATATTATTTACAAATTGTTTAAACTTGTTTCTATGGTGTTTATATGTTTTGCTTTATGTTTATCTCATTGTCTCAGTCAAGTCTCAGATACAGTTCTCTCACACGTTACTGTGCATGGTATACTAACATCTGTCAGCTCTCAAACACACTTTTATACAACCTCATGGATAATAAACTGACAAGTATTAAGTTTATCTCCCATAATGTAAAAGGTCTCAATAGCCCCCAAAAAGGAACGATGGCTCTAAGAGATTATAGGAGAAGCAAGGGGGACATTTTATTCCTACAGGAGACCCACTTTTAAAGAGGGTACGAGCCTAGGGTTGCTCTTAAGAAATTTTGTGAGGTGTTCCTCTCTTCCCACACTACTAAACACAATGGGGTGGGGATATTGGTGAACAAAAGGTTGCCTTTTCGCAAGACCTCTGTCCACAAGGATAAGGAGGGAAGGTACATAATGACCCTTGTGAGTGTATACGCCCCTAATGTTGACCCTGCTCCTTTCTTCCTTCAGCTCTGCAAAAAAATTCTGGAGGTCTCTCGGGGCAGCTTGATCCTGGGGGGCGATTTCAACCTTGCAATTGATCCGGGGTTGGACTGCTCCACAGGCTCATCCTCAGTACCAGGCAAAACACTTAAGCAAATTAAACTAGCTCTCTCACAATTGACGGTTCATGATGCCTGGAGACTCCAACACCCTAATACGAAAGACTACACGTTCTACTCCAACCCCCATCCCTTATACACAAGAATTGATTATTTATTTACAGATGTAACCAACTTATCATATATTACCAACACTGATATTTACCCTCTAACCTGGTCTGACCACGCCAAAATCAGCTGTCAGCTTCAATGGCCCTCTTCATGTCCCTTTAATGCCAATTGGAAATTAGATAATTCCCTAATTAGGGACTTCTTGACCTACCTCCAGTTACAAAAATCACTAATTGAATACTTCCAAACAAACAACACTCCAGACATGGATATACACCATGTCTGGAACGCACATAAATGTGTAATTAGAGGGAGCTTATAGCTCTCAAATCCGCCAAGCTTAAACAAAAGAATGTGTATCTTAACTCTCTCCTAGAAGACCTAGCTAAACTGCAGGATATATACAAAACATACCCCACAAATTCCTCACTAATAGAAAGTATAACACATAAGCGCAATCAGCTACTCCTCTTCCTGGGGACTGAGGCTAAAAACAGGGCCCTATTCCTCAGAAAGGTCTATTATGAAGGGGATAACAAACAAGGGAAATTATTGGCGTGGCAGCTTAAAAGAAGAACAAATAGGCAATTTATCATGGGAATCCGTGGGGCATCAGGCGGTATGAAGTCCTCTACTAACAACATTGCACTGTCCTTTTAGGACTACTACGATAAATTATACAACATAATAGGTGCAACAGGTGATGCTGACTCCGATGATATAATAGACTATTTCTCCAAATTAACCCTCCCCAAGCTATCCAATGAACAAAATACTGAACTAGACGCTCCATACTCTGAGGACGAGCTTATAGAAGCCATCTCATCCCTTCCCACGGGAAAGGCCCCCGGGCCACGATGGGTTCAGGAATTCCTATTACTCACTATTAAAAGAGATACTGGTCCTGTACTTTCTTAGATACTATCAGAGTATAGATGATAGAGTTTTCTCCCCGTCTGCGCTCCAAGCTCATATCTCTGTAATACTCAAGCCCAATAAATCACCAGACTTAATTTCTAATCTCACTTATCAATTCAGATATAAAAAATTTCGCTAAAATAATGATGATTCGATTAAATCAACTTCTCCCTAGCCTCATACATAATGACCAGGTCAGATTTGTCCAGGGCCGCGACGCAAGAGACAACACTGTCCGTAATATACACCTAATTTGGCACATCACTGGTGAACACACCCCATCAGTACTAATCTCAACAGATGCCGAAAAGGCCTTTGACCGCGTCAACTGGGCTTTTCTGAGAGCGGCCCTAGAGACCTTCGGCTTTAGCTCAATTACCCTGAACCGTATTTTTGCACTCTATGCATCCCCTAGCGCTCGCATCCTTGTTAATGGTACCCTGTCCCCCCCGATAGAAATAAAGAACGGCACCCATCAGGGATGCCCTCTTTCACCTCTACTCTTCGCGCTCCTAGTTGAAACCTTAGCTTCCAAGATCAGGAATAACACAGACATAACAGGTATCTCACTGGGCCAAGAGATATATAAGATTTCTCTGTTTGCGGATGATATCCTTTTTACCCTGACTAACCCTGAAAAATCAATCCCCTCACTCCTGACTGAATTCTCCACCTTTTATAACCTCACAAACTTTTTGATAAACTAGAGAAAATCTGAAATGATGAGCTTTAATCTACCAGAGAGCACTGTCCTATCAATTAAAAATAGCTGTCATTTTAGGTGGTGTGATGGGGCAATGAAATACCTTGGAGTATACCTACCAGATTCTTTTGACAAGATATATTCCAAGTAAACTACCTCTCAATTAAAACGACAATTATCCGGGACTTATCCTCCTGGAGCTCAAATAAACTTTCCTGGCAGGGAACGTATAAATACTATGAAAATTAACATTAACCCAAGACTTCTCTAAATTATGGAAGCAATGCCAATCCCTTTGCCCCTAGATACCTCCTCCAAATCCAAAACTTATTCAGCTCTTTTGTTTGGCAAAGGAAGCCATCCAGAATTAACAAGACCACAATGTCCCTGCCAAGGACTCTTGGAGGATTAGGTTTACCCAACCTAGTGACGTACAAAACCTCAATATTTCTGCAGAGGATACTGGACTAGAGTGTGGGTGGGACACAGAAGAGATAGGTCCAATTGGAGAAACACATTAACTCTGACCTCCCACTTGCCAGTCTATGATGGAGACCTGACTTCCATGAGAAAATAAGAATGATTGCTAACCCAATTATGAGAGAAACAGCCCTACAATAGGATCTAGCATCAAAACATTATCCCTGCCTCTCGTCCAATCCTGGCCCCCTGACTTCCCTGCTCCACAACACTGACTTCTCCATATCCCTAATAGTCAAGTCTAATACCCAGGACTCACTAGGTAAAGACATTACTGTTCATCACATAACTACTAATGAGTCCATGTGCACACAAAATCAATTGATAGACAAGGGATATGATTGGGAAAGGAACTGGTTCTCCTATAGGAGATTACATAATTATATCACCACACATGTACATACAGGGAGTGCAGAATTATTAGGCAAATTAGTATTTTGACCACATCATCCTCTTTATGCATATTGTCTTACTCCAAGCTGTATAGGCTTGAAAGCCTACTACCAATTAAGCATATTAGGTGATGTGCATCTCTGTAATGAGAAGGGGTGTGGTCTAATGACATCAACACCCTATATCAGGTGTGCATAATTATTAGGCAACTTCCTTTCCTTTGGCAAAATGGGTCAAAAGAAGGACTTGACAGGCTCAGAAAAGTCAAAAATAGTGAGATATCTTGCAGAGGGATGCAGCACTCTTAAAATTGCAAAGCTTCTGAAGCGTGATCATCGAACAATCAAGCGTTTCATTCAAAATAGTCAACAGGGTCGCAAGAAGCGTGTGGAAAAACCAAGGCGCAAAATAACTGCCCATGAACTGAGAAAAGTCAAGCGTGCAGCTGCCAAGATGCCACTTGCCACCAGTTTGGCCATATTTCAGAGCTGTAACATCACTGGAGTGCCAAGGTAAGAAAGGCTGAAAGGCTGAAAGACGACCAACACTGAAGAAGACACACAAGCTGAAACGTCAAGACTGGGCCAAGAAATATCTCAAGACTGATTTTTCTAAGGTTTTATGGACTGATGAAATGAGAGTGAGTCTTGATGGACCAGATGGATGGGCCCGTGGCTGGATTGGTAAAGGGCAGAGAGCTCCAGTCCGACTCAGATGCCAGCAAGGTGGAGGTGGAGTACTGGTTTGGGCTGGTATCATCAAAGATGAGCTTGTGGGGCCTTTTCGGGTTGAGGATGGAGTCAAGCTCAACTCCCAGTCCTACTGCCAGTTTCTGGAAGACACCTTCTTCAAGCAGTGGTACAGGAAGAAGTCTGCATCCTTCAAAAAAAACATGATTTTCATGCAGGACAATGCTCCATCACACGCGTCCAAGTACTCCACAGCGTGGCTGGCAAGAAAGGGTATAAAAGAAGAAAATATAATGACATGGCCTCCTTGTTCACCTGATCTGAACCCCATTGAGAACCTGTGGTCCATCATCAAATGTGAGATTTACAAGGAGGGAAAACAGTACACTTCTCTGAACAGTGTCTGGGAGGCTGTGGTTGCTGCTGCACGCAATGTTGATGGTGAACAGATCAAAACACTGACAGAATCCATGGATGGCAGGCTTTTGAGTGTCCTTGCAAAGAAAGGTGGCTATATTGGTCACTGATTTGTTTTTGTTTTGTTTTTGAATGTCAGAAATGTATATTTGTGAATGTTGAGATGTTATATTGGTTTCACTGGTAAAAAAAAATAATTGAAATGGGTATATATTTGTTTTTTGTTAAGTTGCCTAATAATTATGCACAGTAATAGTCACCTGCACACACAGATATCCCCCTAAAATAGCTATAACTAAAAACAAACTAAAAACTACTTCCAAAACTATTCAGCTTTGATATTAATGAGTTTTTTGGGTTCATTGAGAGCATGGTTGTTGTTCAATAATAAAATTAATCCTCAAAAATACAACTTGCCTAATAATTCTGCACTCCCTGTAGATGTAACATGGTTTGTCCACCCACTAACATGGAGAAACTATACTTATCTGACTCGCCGGTAAAACACTCCCTTTCCATTATATACAAAATTGTACTCCAACCTCCTCCAGGCAACTTACCATATTCCATTGAGATGTGGGAAAGAGAGCTGGGTATAATTATTCTTCCGCAAACAGCGGCCAATATATTTTTCAACACTAAAAAATCCTCTACCTCAGCTTCCATCCTGGAAATTATTTATAAAATTCTACATTGCTGGTATTTAACTCCCCGAAAACTACACCGCCTGTTTCCCAAAACTAGCAATAGATGTTGGAGATGTGGACATGTGGGGAGTGGAATGGGGCACTTGTGGTGGTGCTCGCGAATGAATCACTATTGGTACAATGTTTAAGTCAAAATTAAACTTATATGATTCAGACAGATCATGTCATTTTAAACAACTTTCCATTTTTCTTCTATGATCTAATTTGCTTCATTCTCTGTGTATCTTTTGCTGGTAACAATGTTACTGATTGGTTGCTGCACATATATGCCTCTTGTCATTGGCTCACCTGATGTGTTCATTTAGCTCCTTGCAGTGCACTGCTGCTTCTTCAACAAATGATACCAAGAGAATGAAGCAAATTTGATACTAGAAGCAAATTAGAATGTTGTTTAAAACTGTAATTTCATGTACCTTTAACAAGCTAGTAATTATCAAACGTTTAATTGTGATCAACTTCTTGGTGAGCAGTTTTTGCAGTTGAAAGATAACCGAACACAAGACCAAAAATATATTTAAAATAAATTATAGTGGAAGGCTTTATTTTTTTTATTTTTTTTTGTGGATAAAGAATAACAGCAGATGATTTCTTTTTTTATCTCTTTTATCTAGCAGAACAATAAAATGCATCAATCAAAGAACATAGCAGTACAATTGACAGTACATAAGATTGGCCCAAGTTTACATTTTCTGCTTATCAATTTAGACAAAACCTAGTTTGATGACTGATATAAAATAATCTAAAATAAAAACCCTATATTATTTCAGTTATTTTTTTTATATACAACGTAAATACATAATGGCTGCATAGAAGCTGCAAAGGCATACAAACTGCAAAATAAAAACAATGTGCATTATGTATCACATAAAAATAAATCTTTCCCACATTATTATACAAATAAACAAGAAAATAAACAATGCAATCAACTAATAAAACAATGAAAAAGAAAATGTCATCAATAGTGTAATCATTTTACTCTCAAGTTCATCCTTAGAGTCTATGATTAAGCGCCACTAGAGGGCGTGAAACGCGTCAGACTGCCTTTTTTCATGTCTGCCTAGGTATAAACTTTACTCAATAAACGTTTTTGTTTTTTATATTTTGACCCGGTTTGTGCAGCCTTTACTTTAATCACGTTTGCCTTTGCGGCGATTGGTTCCCGCCACCCTTGGGCTAGCATCCTGCCTGATTTGCGGAGACCCTCTTGTGGCTGCTTCCTGATGACATCAGCCACTTGCGACCATCTACTCAAGCTGAAAGCTGGCTGTTGCGGTTGATGACACGAATTGGATCCATCTCGTCAGTATGGAGAGGTCCCTAAAAAAATGTTAGAAACACAGATTTTAATTGAAAAGATATTTATCTCAGTTTGAAGGGTTATGTGTGTAAAGGAGAGACTCCTAAATCACAATTAAAGGTCTAAAAAAATCCCCAAGATTTTGCCTGATTTCTCTCCATGCCGGCGAACTTTTGAATATTAGGCTCTTAAAGGGACAGTCTAGTCAAAATTAATCTTTCATGATTCAGATAGCACAAGCAATTTTAAGCGACTTTCTAATTTACTCCTATTATCAAAATTTTTCATTCTCTTGGTATCTTTATGTGAAAAAGCAAGAATGTAAGCTTGGGAGCCGGCCCATTTTTGGTTCAGAACCTGGGTAGCACTTGCTGATTGGTATCTAAATTGATAATAGGAGTAAATTAGAAAGATGCTTAAAATTGCATGCGCTATCTGAATCATGAAAGTTTGATTTTGACTAGACTATCCCTTTAAAGAGAAAACTGAAGGAATACATTAATCTCATTCAACTCACTCGTGTCTTTCCACAAAGGAGAATTCTCCATTTTTATATCACTCTAATCCAATCTAAAAGGGGAATCCAATACCAAAATGATGTGGCAATTAATCTGGGGGGGGGGGGGGACGACACAGTCCCAGTAGTACTTTTCAATATGTTGGGAATTGCCAGAAGATACAATTACTGTAAATCCCTCACTGTAAATACTGAACACATGCATTTGATATTTGTAGATGAATCCCTGCAGGTTTGAAAATTTCCTGTGTATTGTCCCTAGAGGGTCATATCAGTACTGAGGTGACAAATGAGTAGACGTGCATTTGTTTTGCTGTACTGCAGAAAATGTAATATTTAATAGATTTGAAAAAAAAATAGATTAAAATATATTAAAACTGGGTACGGATATACAGCTGCCAGTACCTAAAATGGCAGACACTAGTCTTCCAGTACCTAATATGTTGGTGAGCACTGGGTGTTGAGTGAGGGAAGAGAGCTGTTTGAGATGGATCAGGTAGGGATCAGGGGGTGGGAGGTGTCAGCTGGGAGGGCAATCCCTACATTACAGCTAAACTTAATCTTACAAGTTACCTGATTCACCCCTTACTTTCCGGCAATTTCAGAAGTATGGTGCGCAGCTGCAATTAGCGCGACCTTCTACTTACCAAAAAGCAATGGCAAAGCCATGCATGTCTAATACTGAACAATGGGCATCCCAGAGAAGCTTTTACAATCATTTGTGGCATGTAAATAATTTCAGTGAGTTACCCAGTTTATGAAAAATTTTATATGATCGCATTATGCAGCGAAACAGTGGCATGAAATATACCATAATGGGCCGTAATGGGCCGGCCTAGATCAATACTTTGGGTTGTCTACTAAAAAAAAAACATATAGTTTTGATAGGCAAATAAAAAACAAAGCTCGATTTCTGTTTAACTAGAGTGATAGCAAAAAATGCTCTTAAATTCCCAGTCCATTAGGGATTAAAACATGAAAAAAATCATTTTTATTTAATATTATTATTTTATAATGTGCTTTACTGTGTATTTATTGTAAATGATTAACATGCCAATGTTCTTCTCATAGTAGAACATTTTCTTTTTCCTTTTAAACATATATATATACTTATATATCTGAATGAATATATACAGGTATAGATATATACATATGTATGTGAATGTATTTAATAATACAAAGAACATTTTCTTCTATGTGAAGAACACTGGAATGTAAAATATTCACGCAGTGTTAGGTTAGTGTGCAAGCGATAAGTTTTCGTGTTTTTTCTAACAGTGTTTGGGAAGAAGAAGTGCATGGTCGAGATATCCGAAGTCTTGAAGTTATTGAGCATCGGGTTTTGCTCACACGCAAACATTTTACTTTTGACTTGTAATACACGTGGTAAACCGCCACATTAAAAGTTTATTTCCAGCGGTGTTTACTTATGAGTGAAATCACTAAATAACTTGCCACTTGTAATCTAGCCCATAAACATTTTTGCAAACACAGCTGTTAGATGGCTAAAGACAAATGCATGCTCCTGAGCTCACCTTTGATTGCTCTTAAAGGAACAGTCTAGTCCAAAACAAACTTTCATGATTCAGATAGGGCATGTCATTTTAAACAATTTTCCAATTTACTTCAATTTACTATCACCAATTTTTCTTTTTTCTTTTGGTATTCTTAGTTGAAAGCTAAACCTAGGAGGTTAATATGCTAATTTCTAAGGCTGCCTCTTATCTCAGGGCATTTTGACAGTTTTTCACCACTTGAGGGTGTTAGTTCATGTGTTTCATATAAAGATAACATTGTGCTCATGCATGTGGAGTTCCTAGGATCCAGGACTGATTGGCTAAAATGCAAGTCTGTCAAAAGAAATTAAATAAGGGTCAATTTGCAGAGGCTTAGATACAAGATAATCACAGAGGTAAAAAGTGAATTAATATAACTGTGTTGGTTATGGGATGGGTAATAAAGGGATTATCTATCTTTTAAACCAATAAAAATTCTGGTGTAGACTGTCCCTTTAACAAAGGATACAAAGAGTACAAAAATATAATTTTTACCTGATTCGACTTTGTCCTTTAAATTATAAAAGAGATACCATGAAGACTCACTCTCAAAAATGTTCATCAATACTGAAATAATTAGCTGTTGTTATTACTGTAGTTTTGATCATGAAAGTCTGAGAAAATCCTTTTGGGAACCCACTTAAAAATCATGTGATACTCATTTTTTATATATTTTTCTTTTAGTTTGTTTTTCCTGTGTTGAACTAGATTTATTTGCTTTTATTTAGTTTTCTAATACAAATGATTTTTTTTTATTTAAACAGTGACTTCTTATTAATTAGAACGTCTTTAAAACTGACTTGAGTTGAGCACAAAAATGCAAGCATTATGAAGGGTTAAAATTTCTTATATGCAAACAGCGCAAGTGCTACAATTGAGGCACTATAGGTGACTGCCTTAGGGTGCCCTGGCAGGGGGTGTGTGCAAATTTAGTGTATGGTAAAATATTTTTGTGTATAGTTATTTTTTTGTGCCTAACTTGGGCTTTATAGTAGGTGCCACATGTAGTGGCATAATGGCTGGAATGGGAGGGGATTCTTCTGAAACAAAGGGAGGCAGAGAGTGTAGAACAGCTGGAAGTATCTGGCTGAAATTTCTCACTGCATTGCCCTTGCACTCTCTGCAACCTTCATAAGTTGGTGGAACCGGTGACAGCAGTGGAACTCACCTAACCCATAGTCTAATGGGAATTATTGGGGTTTGTGGGGTTTATGGGCACTCGTGAGCATTGACAATCCTCCTACTTTTGATGCAAGGCATCAGTGTGCTATCTTCTGCATGATGTCTGGTATAAATAAAAAAATATACGGATTTGCTGTGTTGTACAGAACCATCACATTGGTACATTATGTCATGCACAATTTAACCACTATAGCTATTATCATAAATAAGATTAAGAATTAATCAATTTATTAATCATAAATCAGATTAAGAACCTACACTAACCTTCCTATATCCACTGCTATCCCCTAAAGCCCCATAGCATGTAAGCCTATGAGCCCAGCTGTGTGTAGTTCACCTTTATAAGAGCTGACTACAACAGTGCAACTCTCGGCAGGACCCTCTCTCCCCATTTGATACCTGTAATCGTTTTTATATGCCACCTATGTTCATAGCACTGCGGAACCTGTTGGTGCTCTACAAATACCTGATGATAATAATAATAATAATAATAATAAAAATAATAATAATAATAATAATAGTAATAATTAAGAATTTGATGTGATAACAGAAATCTAGTACCGGCCCTGTATGCAAACCATATCACTTGCATTTTTTGTGTGCTCTGTAATAATCACTGGCTGAGGCTTGTGTCTGAGATTGCAAACTCTCCACTCTCTAACAAAGTCATCTGTGAAGTTTGTCATTTTTGCATGGGGTGAGTCAAAGCTGAGAGGGTGCTGCTCACAATGTCCAGCTTTGCTGAAACCATCCGGTAAAAGGTAAAAGATGATGACCTCTGTTTCTTACTGGATTTAGTGGTACAAAGGCAGGCCAAGGTCAGAAGCCGGGAGGTAAGTCAGTAATCAGCTTGTAGCCCACAGCAAGACTCCAGGAGAATAGTCAGTTACAGAGGAAGTCAATAGAAAGCAACTCATGACTATTCCAGGGAATCCAAAACTCCCGGTCCCTAGGCTGATGCTTATCTTACTGATATACCAGAAGGTTTGTTGTCGTTTGGATATTTGGAGTTCTTACCATGGTTTCTTTTCCTTGTCTCTGAAGTTACCTGGTGAGCTGCTTACAATAAGAAGAATAAAAAAATCCCTGTTCCTATCCTAGTGGCCCCTGTCCTTTTTTCCCTGGCTTCTGACTTGGTTTCCATTAGTTTCATTAAGCTTGTTTGTACTGCAACAAACTATTTAAAATAGGGTGACCAGATCTGAGGGATGGGACACTTCATCGAGGACACGCAACATACTCAAAATAAAAAAGATGAATTATGAATGAAAATAATAGCTGACACTATTATCACTGTTATTAATTAACAACTTTACATGCAGCATTGCTGAAAACCTACTGATCACAATATATACCAGGTATAATCCACTGTAATTCCTACAATTTGTAACTGGTGATTTTTTTTAAATTGGTAAGGTGGAAGGCTCCATATATGTATGGGCCTTTTTATTTTATATGTTGAAAGGTGTTTCTTCCACCTCTCACACCCCCCAACACATTTGGTAATATAAATATAATATTCACAGCAGATATCACTTCACAATAAACTTAATTCTTGGTTATTAACCATAAACTCACAGAGTAATCTCTCTGCTGTTCAACTCTCTCTCTCTGCTGCGCTGGCTCTGCTTATCGACTCTCTCGCTGATGTTAAATTGCTCTATCTATGCTGATCAACTCTGGCTCTGCTACTTAACTCTCTCTATGCTCACAAGCCACCAGTGCACACTTCCAATCAGACAGCACGAAAAAGATGTACAAACTTCTCCTGTTTCCTAATGCACGTGTTGATCATCGCAACATGCAGGGAGCTGTATTCCCCGGCTGCACAGCTGCTAACAGGAGCAGATATTGCACCTTATAGTGCTGTAATAGATATTAAAAGAATACCAGCATAAGCTTTGAAATAAATAAATAGTTATGATAAAAAAATGGGACATCCTTTCAAAAAGTTCCAGGGACAAAGGGACAGTGTTAAAAAAAATTGGGGCAATCCCTTTAAAAATTAGGTGTTTGGTCACCCTAATTTAAAGGGTCAGTAAAGTCATAATTAGTCATTCATGATTTAGACAGACCATATAATTTTAAACAACTTTCCAATTTGCTTCTATTATTTAATTTGCTTCCTTCTCTTGTTATCCTTTGCTGAAAGGTTTATCTAGGTAAGCTCAGGAGCAGCAAAGAACCTAAGTTCTAGCTGCTGATTGGTGGCTGCATTTATATACCGATTGTCATTGGCTCACTATGTGTTCAGTTGCAATCCAGTATTGCATTGCTGCTACTCCAACAAATGAAACCACAAGAATAAAACACATTTGATAATAAAAGTAAATTGGAAAGTTGTTTAAAATTGTATGTTCTACCTAAATCATGTTTAACCCCTTGTTTATGCTGCTGCTTGGATTGACTAAACTTACAGGCTGATTTGTTAACGCTCCTCTGCTTCAATGTGAAACCTCTGCTACTTAACTTTTCATTGTCATCTTCTGTATACTTCAGCTTAATACTATCTAATTATCTTCAGGACTCTGCCCTACAACATGCTGGTGTACAGCTTTTCGTCTGGATAGAATCACTGAAGTATAATTGTTTTTCTTAAACCTGTTATTTATTTCCACTGTTTGTATCCAAGGTGCCTTTGTGGAAGTTCTGTCTCAACATACTGAAGGTTCAGTTTCCAGTAACATCCACCATACTTTCCCTCTCTCAGGATTAGCTGTTTGGGTTCAGTCTCTTAATTAAAGGGACATAATACTCATATGCTAAATCACTTGAAACTGATGCAGTATAACAGTAAAAAGCTGACAGGAAAATATCACCTGAGCATCTCTATGTAAAAAAGGAAGATATTTTACCTCACAATTTCCTCAGCTCACCAGAGTAAGTTCTGTGTAAAAAGTTATACTCAGCTGCTCCCAGCTGCAGGTAAAAAAATAAAAAAAAATGAAGAAATGAACAGCAGCCAATCAGCATCAGCAGTGCTGAGGTCATGAACTCTTACTGTGATCTCATGAGATTTGACTTAACTCTCATGAGATTTCATAGTAAGCTTCCTTTACCTGATTGGTGAAATAATATGAGAGTACACGATGCTAGTCCCTTCAGATGTCCCAGGACAAACATACTAATATGCTGCTTAGAAATCCTTTACAATGGGAGGTGGCTACTGAGGAAATTTTGAGGTAAAATATCTTTCTTTTTTACATAGAGATGTTCAGGTGATATTTTCTAATCAGCTTTTTACAGCTATGCTGCATCACTTTCAAGTGTTTAAACATTTGGGTATTATGGCCCTTTAAAAGGGGGTCAGAACAGTGAATCTATCTCTGAAAAGTACTTATAACTTGTACATACCAGGTAAGTTGTTAAAGTACCTGGGGCTATATATGTCAGTAAGGCATACATCTAAAAGGAACACTAAAGTCACTATAAAACTCTTATGATTCAGACATAGCATAACGTTTTAAGAGACTTTCACAATTACTTCTATCATCAAATTGTGCACAGTCTATTTATATGCACACTTTCTCAGGCACCATCTACTACTGAGTATGTGCAAGAGTAGACAGTGTATACATATATGAGTCTGTGATTGGCTGATGCTTGTCACATGACACAGGGGGCCGTCAAACTTGAAATAAATGTTTTTGTCAGAACAAAATCTGCTCATATAAAAGCATATTATGGACTTGTTGATTATGCAATTCTACAGTATTGAATGGTCCTTTCATTCTATAGTCAGTAAAGGTCAAAACAAGAATAGGGGAGCAGCAATCATAAACTCCAGTATCATATCAAAAGAGAGTAAACAATCAGCGCTGGTCTCACAGGCAATTTATATATTCCAGCTTTCAATTTGGCACCTATTCTTTAGTCCTGTAATTACCAGAGTCATCTGCTGCACCAGCCTCAAGATCTGTGCCAAGGTCACGTCTTAGCTGAAGTGGTTGTCATCTTTCACACACATCAAACCCTGCATGAAACTGCGACTCATGATTTTCTTGGCACAAGCTGTGCACTGAGTGACCTGGCCTCTGTAACATTTTTGGCATGCTCCTACATGATTGGATTGCATGATAAACAGATGGAGCAGGCATCTGATGACCATTGCCAGTGTTTCAGGCCCTCTTCAAACCACTGGACCTGTTGCAAGCCGTATAGCAGTTGGCACTTCTGAAAAAGCCATTGACATCCCCCTTTAAGTACCTGACATATTTATGGGACCGATTTAACAAGGGCCGAATGGCCCTGAATGTAACTGTTTCCGTGCGAGCCTTCAGGCTCGTCGGAAACAGGAGTTAAGAAGCAGCGGTCTTAAGACCACTGCTCCTTAACTCGTACGCCTCCTCTGACTCGGGGTACATCAATCTGCCTGATCGCATACGATCAAGTTGATTGACACCCCCTGCTAGCGACGATTGGCCGCACATTTGCAGGGGTCGGCATTGCACAAGCAGTACACCAGAACTGCTTGTGCAATGATAAATGCAGACAGCGGCCGTGGACCTGAATACGCTCTCCTTATTTATAAAAAAAACTGTCAAAAGCCGTGCACCAAGTACGGGGCAATGAGCAGTGGACTGTTGTTAACTAACAGTCATCGATCTCGCTGCTATTCGAATTTCTCCCAACTTTTTTTATACCCTGTCACTAAACACCGCCACTATATTAAAATGTTTAACCCCTATCCTGGACCCTGCCGCAACTAAATAAAATTATTAACCCCCATCCCGCTGCTCCCGGAGCCCTCCGCAACTCTAATAAAGTTATTAACCCCTATCCCTCCACTCCCGGAGCCCACCGCAACTCTAATAAAGTTATTAACCCCTATCCCTCCGCTCCAGAAGCCCACTACAACTCTAATAAAGTTATTAACCCCTATCCCCCCGCTCCCGGAGCCCACTGCAATTAAATAAATGTATTAACCCCTAAACCCCTGGCCTCCCATATCACTACCACTTACTAAACCTATTAAGCCCTAATCCGCCAGCCCCCCACATTGCCATAAACTAAATTAAGCTATTAACCCCTAAAATTAACAGCCCGCTAACTTTACATTAAATATTAACTCATCCCTATCGTATAATAAATTTAAACTTAACTTTAGAATTAAAATAAACTATATTAAACTACTAATTAACCTACACTAACTATTATCCTACAATTACATTAAACTATATTAAACTGCTAATTAACCTACCCTGACTATTATCCTAAAATTACATTAAACTATATTAAATTATTAATTAACCTACCCTATTATACTAAAATTACATTAAACTAACAATTAAATTAACTATATTACATATTTAAAAACCTAACCCTACTCAAGTTATTTGAATCTACTATAAAGAATTACTAAGTTACAAAAAAATAACAACTAAGTTATACAAAATAAAAAACACTAAGTTACACAAAATAAAAAACACTAAGTTACACAAAATAAAAACACTAAGTTACACAAAATAAAAAAGAAATTATCAAATATTTAAACTAATTACACCTAATCTTATAGCCCTATCACAATAAAAATGCCCCCCCCCAAAATAAAAAAACCCCTAGCCTACAGTAAACTACCAATGGCCCTTAAAAGGGCCTTTTGCGGGACATTGCCCCAAAGAAATCAGCTCTTTCACCCGTAAAAAAAAAATACAAACACCCCCCAACAGTAAAACCAACCACCCACACAACCAAAACCCCCAAATAAAAACCTATCTAAGAAACCTAAGCTCCCCATTGCCATGAAAAGGGCATTTGTATGGGCATTGCCCTTAAAAGGGCATTTATCTATTTTTCCGCCCAAAGTCCTTAACCTAAAATTAAAACCCAAGAGTAAATAAAATCCTGCCGCTTCCGGACCCTGCCACAACTAAATAAAGTTATTAACCCCCATCCCGCTGCTCCCGGAGCCCTCCGCAACTCTAATAAAGTTATTAACCCCTATCCCTCCACTCCCGGAGCCCACCGCAACTCTAATAAAGTTATTAACCCCTATCCCTCCGCTCCAGAAGCCCACTACAACTCTAATAAAGTTATTAACCCCTATCCCCCCGCTCCCGGAGCCCACTGCAATTAAATAAATGTATTAACCCCTAAACCCCTGGCCTCCCATATCACTACCACTTACTAAACCTATTAAGCCCTAATCCGCCAGCCCCCCACATTGCCATAAACTAAATTAAGCTATTAACCCCTAAACTTAACAGCCCGCTAACTTTACATTAAATATTAACTCATCCCTATTGTATAATAAATTTAAACTTAACTTTAGAATTAAAATAAACTATATTAAACTACTAATTAACCTACACTAACTATTATCCTACAATTACATTAAACTATATTAAACTGCTAATTAACCTACCCTGACTATTATCCTAAAATTACATTAAACTATATTAAATTATTAATTAACCTACCCTATTATACTAAAATTACATTAAACTAACAATTAAATTAACTATATTACATATTTAAAAACCTAACCCTACTCAAGTTATTTGAATCTACTATAAAGAATTACTAAGTTACAAAAAAATAACAACTAAGTTATACAAAATAAAAAACACTAAGTTACACAAAATAAAAAACACTAAGTTACACAAAATAAAAACACTAAGTTACACAAAATAAAAAAGAAATTATCAAATATTTAAACTAATTACACAAAATCTTATAGCCCTATCACAATAAAAATGCCCCCCCCAAAATAAAAAAACCCCTAGCCTACAGTAAACTACCAATGGCCCTTAAAAGGGCCTTTTGCGGGACATTGCCCCAAAGAAATCAGCTCTTTCACCCGTAAAAAAAAAATACAAACACCCCCCAACAGTAAAACCAACCACCCACACAACCAAAACCCCCAAATAAAAACCTATCTAAGAAACCTAAGCTCCCCATTGCCCTGAAAAGGGCATTTGTATGGGCATTGCCCTTAAAAGGGCATTTATCTATTTTTCCGCCCAAAGTCCTTAACCTAAAATTAAAACCCAAGAGTAAATAAAATCCTGCCGCTTCCGGACCCTGCCACAACTAAATAAAGTTATTAACCCCCATCCCGCTGCTCCCGGAGCCCTCCACAACTCTAATAAAGTTATTTACCCCTATCCCTCCGCTCCAGGAGCCCACTGCAACTCTAATAAAGTTATTAACCCCTATCCCTCCGCTCCCGGAGCCCACCGCAACTAAATAAATGTATTAACCCCTAAACCCCTGGCCTCCCACATCACTACCACTTACTAAACCTATTAACCCCTAAACCGCCAGCCCCCCACATCGCCATAAACTAAATTAAGCTATTAACCCCTAAACTTATCAACCCGCTAACTTTACATTAAATATTAACTCATCCCTATCGTATAATAAATTTAAACTTACCTTTAGAATTAAAATAAACTATATTAAACTACTAATTAACCTACCCTAACTATTATCCTACAATTACATTAAACTATATTAAACTGCTAATTAACCTACCCTAACTATCATCCTACAATTACATTAAACTATATTAAACTGCTAATTAACCTACCCTAACTATTATCCTACAATTACATTAAACTATATTAAACTATTAATTAACCTACCCTAACTATTATCCTACAATTACATTAAACTATATTAAACTATTAATTAATTAACCTACCCTAACTATTATCCTACAATTATATTAAACTATATTAAACTGCTAATTAACCTACCCTAACTATTATCCTACAATTACATTAAACTATATTAAACTATTAATTAACCTACCCTAACTATTATCCTACAATTACAATAAACTATATTAAACTGCTAATTAACCTACCCTAACTATTATCCTACTATTACATTAAACTATATTTCACTGCTATTCAGATCCTAACTTTTTTTATACCCTGTCACTAAACACCGCCACTATACTAAAATGTTTAACCCCTATCCCGCCGCTCCCGGACCCTGCCGCAACTAAATAAAATTATTAACCCCCATCCCACTGCTCCCGGAGCCCTCCGCAACTCTAATAAAGTTATTAACCCCTATCCCTCCACTCCCGGAGCCCACCGCAACTCTAATAAAGTTATTAACCCCTATCCCTCCGCTCCAGAAGCCCACTGCAACTCTAATAAAGTTATTAACCCCTATCCCCCCGCTCCCGGAGCCCACTGCAATTAAATAAATGTGTTAACCCCTAAACCCCTGTCCTCCCATATCACTACCACTTACTAAACCTATTAACCCCTAATCCGCCAGCCCCCCACATCGCCATAAACTAAATTAAGCTATTAACCCCTAAACTTAACAGCCCGCTAACTTTACATTAAATATTAACTCATCCCTATCGTATAATAAATTTAAACTTAACTTTAGAATTAAAATAAACTATATTAAACTACTAATTAACCTACCCTAACTATTATCCTACAATTACATTAAACTATATTAAACTGCTAATTAACCTAACCTAACTATTATCCTACAATTACATTAAACTATATTAAACTATTAATTAACCTACCCTAACTATTATACTAAAATTACATTAAACTAACAATTAAATTAACTATATTACATATTTAAAAACCTAACCCTACTCAAGTTATTTGAATAAACTATAAAGAATTACTAAGTTACAAAAAAATAACAACTAAGTTATACAAAATAAAAAACACTAAGTTACACAAAATAAAAAACACTAAGTTACACAAAATAAAAACACTAAGTTACACAAAATAAAAAAGAAATTATCAAATATTTAAACTAATTACACCTAATCTTATAGCCCTATCAAAATAAAAATGCCCCTCCCCAAAATAAAAAAAAACCCTAGCCTACAGTAAACTACCAATGGCCCTTAAAAGGGCCTTTTGTGGGACATTGCCCCAAAGAAATCAGCTCTTTCACCTGTAAAATAAAATACAAACACCCCCCAACAGTAAAACCCACCACACACACAACCAAAACGCCCAAATAAAAACCTATCTAAGAAACCTAAGCTCCCCATTGCCCTGAAAAGGGCATTTATCTATTTTTCCGCCAAAAGTCCTTAACCTAAAATTAAAACCCACCCAATAAACCCTTAAAAAAACCTAACACTAACCCCCGAAGATCCAGTTACAGTTTTCGAAGACCGGACATCCATCCTCATCCAAGCGGCAGAAGTCCTCAGCGAAGCCGGCAGAAGTCTTCATCCAAGCGGGCCGAAGTCTTCACCCAAGCAGGCAGAAGTCTTCATCCAGACGGCATCTTCTATTTTCATCCATCCGGTGCGGAGCGGCTCCATCTTCAAGACACCCGGCGCGGAGCATCCTCTTCCGACGTCTGTTGCAGAATGCAGAATGAAGTTTCCCTTTAAATAACGTCATCCAAGATGGCGTCCCTTACATTCTGATTGGCTGATAGAATTCTATCAGCCATTAGGAATTAAGGTGGAAAAAATCCTATTGGCTATTCCAATCAGCCAATAGAATGCAAGCTCAATCCTATTGACTGATTGAATCAGCCAATAGGAGGAAAGCTCAATCCTATTGGCTGATTGCAACAGCCAATAGGATTTTTTCCACCTTAATTCCTATTGGCTGATAGAATTCTATCAGCCAATCGGAATGTAAGGGACGCCATCTTGGATGACGTAATTTAAAGGGAAATTTCATTCTGCAACAGACGTTGGAAGAAGAGGATGTCTTGAAGATGGAGCCGCTCCGCGCCAGATGGATGAAGATCAAAGATGCCGTCTGGATGAAGACTTTTGCCTGCTTGGATGAAGACTTCGGCCCTCTTGGATGAAGACTTCTGATGGCTTCGCTTAGCACTTCTCCCGCTTGGATGAGGATGGATGTCCGGTCTTCGAAAACTGTAAGTGGATCTTCGGGGGTTAGTGTTAGGTTTTTTTAAGGGTTTATTGGGTGGGTTTTAATTTTAGGTTAGGGACTTTGGGCTGGAAAAGAGCTAAATGCCCTTTTAAGGGCAATGCCCATACAAACGCCCTTTTCAGGGCAATGGGGAGCTTAGGTTTTTTAGATAGGTTTTTATTTGGGGGGTTTGGTTGTGGGTTTTACTGTTGGGGGGTGTTTGTATTTTATTTTACAGGTAAAAGAGCTGATTTCTTTGGGGCAATGCCCCGCAAAAAGCCCTTTTAATGGCCATTGGTAGTTTATTGTTGGCTAGGGTTTTTTTAATTTTGGGGGGCTTTCTTATTTTGATAGGGCTGTTAGATTAGGTGTCAGTTTGAATATTTGATCATTTCTTTTTTATTTTGTGTAACTTAGTGTTTTTTATTTTGTGTAACTTAGTTGTTATTTATTTGTAATTGTAATTCTTTATAGTAGATTTAAATAACTTGAGTAGGGTTAGGTTTTTAGAAATCTAATATAGTTATTTTATTTTTTAGTTTAATGTAATTTTAGTATAATAGTTATGGTAGATTAATTATTAGTTTAATATAGTTTAATGTAATTGTAGGATAATAGTTATAGTAGGTTAATTAATAGTTTAATATAGTTTAATGTAATTGTAGGATAATAGTTAGAGTAAGTTAAATAATAGGTTAATATAGTTTATTTTAACTCTAAAGGTAAGTTTAAATTTATTATAAGATAGGGGTGAGGTAATTTTAATATAAAGTTAGCAGGTTGTTAGGTTTAGGGGTTAATAGCTTAATTTAGTTTATGGCGATGTGGGGGCTGGTGGTTTAGGGGTTAATCAGTTTAGTTAGTGGTAGTGATGTGGGAGGCCAGGGGTTTAGGGGTTAATACTTTTATTACAGTTGCGGTGCGCTCCTGGAGCGGCGGGATAGGGGTAAATACATTTATATAGTTGCGGAGGTGTCGGGGAGCGGCGGAATAGGGGTTAATAATATTATGTAGGTGGTGGCAGATTAGGGGTGTTTAGACTCGGGGCTTATGTTAGGGTGTTAGGTGTAAACGTAATTTGTTTTCTACCATAGAAATCAATGGAATATCTGGCAGCATCGAACATAAGCTTTCGCTGCTTTCAGACTCCTATTGATTCCTATGGCATCCGAGGCCTCATGGGTGGCGGATTGAAAACCAGGTACGCTTGGCCAGAATAGTGGCGAGCGTACCTGTTAGAAATTGCAAAAGTTGTCAAATAGTGCCGAATTTGTATTCTGAACATCTGTAATGACGTAAGCATTGATCTGTGTCGGATTGAGACCGGGGGATCGTATGTTACGTCACAAATTTCAACTTTTGCCAGTCTGTAGGCTTTGATAAATGGGTCGAATCAAGCTAGCCACAATTACGCTGCGGAATTCCAGCGTATTTGCGGTTGACGGCTTGATAAATATCCCTCTATGTCTCTATTGTAACATCTAGTAAGTTGGTCCTTGAGGTTATATAGCTTAGGTAAGACAATTTCTTGGTTCGGCCTTAAAATATCTAATAATATAATATAGGATTTCTTTAAAGAATATACAAATGTTGTTAAATAATTCTTAGGGGTAGATTTATTAAATGTCGGGTAGACATGATTCACTGCAGCGGATCATGTCTGCCCAACAAAGCTAAATGTTGTTGGCATTTAACATTGCACAAGCATTTCTTGTGAAATGCTTGTGCAATGTCGCCCCCTACACATTTGCGTAGCAGGGGGTGTCAATCATCCTAAAAGGTTGCGGACAAGTTAAGGAGCAGAGGTCTTACGACCGCTACTTCTTGACTTCAGTTTCCAGCGAGCTGGAAACTTCGGGCGGAGACAGCAGCATCCGCTGCTTGTTCAATCTAGCCAATAAAGTCAACGTGAAGTTGCAAGCCTCTTAGAGAGGAGAAAAATGTACCTAAAGGCACATATAGCATATAGAAGTTGTAGTATATCATGTTTACTGATGCAGTTTACTTTCATTATTTAGTTTGCCCTTTTCCCTGTAATTTAAGTCTGAAATTGTGGGTTTTCCACTTCTGAGAGTTTTAATTGCACAACGCATACTAATCCTGCCACATATCTGTTCCTAATTGTCCTTAGCAACGAAAATAAGATAAAAAACTGCAAAACAATGGCTATTCTGCTAAAATAATAACAGTAGCAAGCCTTATTTCCTCCAGCAACAATTCCGGATTGTCTCCTCAAAATTAGGCAGAGTGGAGTTTGAAAATTGTAAAGCAACTGCAGCAAACAAGTAGTTAATGCATTTAGAAAAATAACACTCACCTAATATTTTAACTTGTTGCAAGACTGCAGAAAATCAATGACATGGTGTTCAGTCATCTCTTTATTTCATACTGATCATTTATCAGCTTATAAGTTAAAGCATTCTAATGTAACCACAACAAGACCAAATCCATTAGCACCTGTCTGATACTATAAATTAATTTGGATTTTTTACTTTCAGTGCAGTAATGTATCTGGGAACGTATTTTCATTCTCTTTTTAATGTATAAAACTTAGGACCAAACCAGTGTGAGAGATACATAACCACAAATCACCACTTTAAAGCTAAATAAGACCATGAAGTTTAAACTGATTGATTAGGTACAGAACCCAGGGCCCACAATCCTTTATGGGACTCACAAAAATGTTTTAATTTCTTATAAAACCAGAGGATGAAATATAGGACTTTTGGGGTTAAATCATTTTTAAAAATGTTTTCTCACATCTAAAATCCCTAAATAGATGAAAACTTACTGATGTAATTGTTTATAATATGCATCATGAAGTTCCAGGGTGCAGTGTCTGTTTTCTAACGGCCTGTCTCAGCCTTCCAGCCTGCATATGTCAGTGACGCCGCCTGTCATTTTACCAGCATTAAATAGTCATAAAAAATCATTTTACTATACCCATGCATATTATATATTGTTTTTCTCACCATTAAATGGAAAATCTAAAGATACCATTATTTTCATCATATCATATAATTTACTATAAAAAACAAAATAAAATATGATGAAAAAATGGAAAAAAAACAAACACTTTTTTTTGACCCCCAAAATCTGTTACTCAACTGCTACCACCAAAAAACTCCCATGCTAAATAGTTTCTAAATTTTGTCCTGAGTTTAAAAATACCCAATGTTTACATGTTTTTTGCTTTTTTGCAAGTTATAGGGCAATAAGTACAAGTAGCACTTTGCTATTTCCAAACCATTTTTTGTCAACATTAGCAATAGTTACATTGTAACACTGATATCTGTCAGGAATCTCTGAATAATATATTTTTTTAGTAGACAACCCAAAGTATTGATCTCGGCCCATTTTGGTATATTTCATGCCACCATTTCACCGCCAAATGCAATCAAATAAAAAAAAATTGTTAACTTTTTCACAAACTTTAGGTTTCTCACCGAAATTATTTACAAACAGCTTATGCAATTATGGCACAAATGTTGTAAATGCTTCTTTGGGATCCCCTTTGTTCAGAAATAGCAGACATATATGGCTTTGGCATTGCTTTTTGGTAATTAGAAGGCCGTTAAATGCCGCTGCCCACCACACTTATATTATGCCCACCAGTGAAGGGGTTAATTAGGTAGCTTGTAGGGTTAATTTTAGCTTTAGTGTAGAGATCAGCCTCCCACCTGACACATCCCACCCCCTGATCCTTCCCTAACCCCTCTCAAACAGCTCTTTTCCCTCCCCCACCCCCCAAAGGTCACCCCCATCTTAAGTACTGGCAGAAAGTCTGCCACTAAAAAATATATATATTTTTTAATATATATTTCCTGTAGGGTAGTATCCCCCCTTACCTCCCAACCTCCCTGACCCCCCAAACAGCTCTCTAACCCTCCCCCTTTACCTATTAGCCACCATGTTAGGTACTGGCAGCTGTCTGCCAGTACCCATTTTGCCTTGATTTTTTGCCTTTTTTATATATATATTTAACTTTTTCCAAAGTGTAGCCGCCCCCTCAATTCCCTACCCCCCTACCCCCTCCCAGGTCACTTTCCCAACTATTATCTCTAATATTACCCTCTCTCTCCTTCCCACGCATTAAGATTCCTATCTGTACCGTAGCAGTCCTATACGCTCCTGCCCCCTCCCGCCCCTCTCACTTTACTTTACATTGAAGTGAATTTTTAAAAATACTTACCTTTTTCTTCAACAAAGCCAGATCGGCGACCCCAGGCCCACAGCTCCTCTGTACTTACGGTAATGCCGAAACCGGCTTCCTCCAATCATGGAGTGCATCCCAGAGCGTCCATCTCATGAGGCCACGCCGTGATTGGAGGAAGCCAGTTTTGTCATTGCTGACAAGTACAGAGGAGCTGCGGGCGGGGGATTGCCGATCTGGCTTTGCTGAAGAAAAAGGTAAGTATTTGTAAAAATACGCTGCAATGTAAAGTTTCATGAATGAAAGTTCCCCTGTTTTTTATAGTATATTTAAAAACCGGGCACTCATTCATGAAAGTTTACATTCACTTTAAGGAAAGTAATGTAGTTATTTAGTGATTATTTATTGGGTAGATACATATATGGCCAGATTACAAGTGGAGCACAAACGTTTGCAAGCCAGCTATATTGGGTTTTTGTGTTAGTTTGTGCGCAGCTTACAATGTGCTGGTATTACAAGTTTAAAGTTAACGAGATTGCTTGAGCGCAATTCAAGTTAACGCTCGTTGTGTTACAGCGTCTTTAGAGATTTGGTTAACTGTTTCGCATAACAAAAAAGTTTAACAAAACACATAAAAATTCATTACAAAGTACAGTTACACTAATAATAATTCTATCTTATCAAAATTATAAAATAATATTGCACACAAAAGCTATGAGGGCTCAAAGATTTGAGGTCTTAGGCAGGCAAAGGGCTTTAACATTAAGATACATACATCTACATGTCTAAACAAGTATATGTATGTATATATAAATGTCTATATATGTGTACATATGTATAAATATGTATTTATATGTGTATATATGTATTTACAGACGTATAAACAACTAAATACATATGTATACATATGTACAACTATAAACATATATATAAGTGCATTTGAGCCCTTTCCAGTTAACTAGATGAAAACATGTAAAAGCCGATTTATGCAATATTCATATTTAGTAAAGTGTTATACTGTGTACTTACTGTAAATATTTCACATTCCAATGTTCTGCACATTGGACCCCCTTTTGCCTTCAGAACTGCCTTTATTCTTTGTGGAACAGATTCAACAAGGTGTTGGAAACATTCTTCAGAGATTTTGGTCCATATTGACAGGATAGCATCACGCAGTTGCTGAAGAATTGTCGGCTGCACATCAATGATGCAAATCTCCCGTTCCACCACATCCAAAAGGTGTTCTATTGGATTGAGATCTGGTGACAGTGGAGGCCATTGGAGTACAGTGAACTCATTTGCATGTTCAAGAAAACAGTTCGAGATGATTTGAGCTTTGTGACATGGTGCATTATTGTGCTGGAAGTAGCCATCAGAAGATGGGTACACTGTAGTCATAAAGAGATGGACATGGTCAGAAACAATACTCAGGTAGGCCGTGGTGTTAAAACAATGCTCACACCATTACACACCACAACCAGCCTGAACCATTGATACAAGGCAGGATGCAGGATTCATGCTTTCATGTTGTTTACACCAAATTCTGACCCTACCATCTGAATGTCGCAGCTGAAATCGAGACTCATCAGACCAGGCAACAATTTTCCATTCTTCTATTGTCCAATTTTGGTGAGCCTGTGTGAATTGTAGCCTCAGTTTCCTGTTCTTAGTTCTTAGACAGGAGTGGCACCCGGTGTGGTCTTCTGCTGCTGTAGCCCATCTGATTCAAGGTTCGACATGTTGTGTTTACAGAGATGGTATTCTGCACACCTTGATTGTAAGGAGTGGTTATTTGAGTTACTTTTGCCTTTCTATCATCTCGAACCAGTCAGAGCATTTTCCTCTGACCACAACAAGGCATTTTCATCCACACAACTGCCACTTACTGGATATTTTCTCTTTTTCGGACCATTCTCTGTAAACCCTAGAGATGGTTGTGCGTGAAAATCCCAGTAGATCAGCAGTTTTTTAAATACTCAGACCAGCCCGTCTGGCACCAACAACTTTGCCACGTTCAAAGTCACTTAAATCCCCTTTCTTCCCCATTCTGATGCTCGGTTTGAACTTCAGCAAGTCATCTTCACCACGTGTAGATGCCTAAATGCATTGATTTGCTGCCATCTGATTGGCTGATTAGCAATTTGTGTTACCAAGCAATTGAACATATGTACTTAATAAAGTTGACAGTGAGTGTTTATATAAATAGGTGTAGAAATATATTGTACAAAAATACCATCAGATATATATAGAAATATGTACTTATGAAAAAGAACTATGTGCAGAACATTGCAAAATATTAATATTTTTATGTTGGGTTAGTGCATATGAGAATATACAATCAGGTTTGCGCAATATTGTTCATTTTTTTGTGCGCAACGGGTTAGCGTGAGATTGATAACTTTATTTTCAATTCGTAATACCAACGCACGCAAAAAAGTTTACTTCTAGCGCAATTAGCACTCTAGTGAAAGCGCTAAATAGCGTTCTACTCATAATCTGGCCAATATTGTTTTTGCTTTTGCTCAAAGAAAAATGTGACCTAAGTTAACCTCAGTTAAGTCAGATAAAGCTTGTGGTGACAAGTTAAAATTTACAACACTTACATGTGATGTAAAATAAACTTCGTAAAAACACTATTTTATTCCAGTTTTTTTATACAAGACTTAAATACATACTGGTTGCATAAAAGCTTCAAAGCGATGCATAACAAAAAATAAATAAAATATTTCCCACATTATCATACAAATAACCAATGTGATCAGCTAATAAAACAAAGAAAAAATAATGAATATAGTTTAATCATTTTACTCTCAAATTCATCCTTAGAGCCTACTTTCTATCTTATTTTATTTAATGAAACAAAAACAAGAGGAAGAAATAAAAGACTGTAAACGGAATTAAAACAAATTAGGAAAGACAAGGAATGACTCAGTGTCAGTGCAGGGAGTGGCCAGTAAAGCAGGTTTATAGAGCCAGAGATCATTGCAGAAATACAAGCAGCTGGCAGGATCAAAGAAGCCAGTAACAGATAACAGCAAGTTTCTGGAGACTGTATGAGAGACTGCCCTCTAGTGGCTCAGAGAGAAAGTGCTGAATAACTGAGCCACAGGTCAAAAATGGAAGACCAGAATTCAAATCCCCACTGCTAGTTCCTCATAATTGTGATGTCTGCAGGCTCAGGCAAGATGGTGCCACCTACCAAGGATGTCCTCTAGGTGACCTTGGCCTTTTCATAAACCCACAAAACAGTTGATGAGCAAATTAAAAACAGATATGTTTGCTTCAAGGGCCACTGGACAGACTCTTTTTATGCAGTATAGGAATATTCAAGAAATGCAAATTTAAAGGGACAGTATACTCTAGAATTTTTATTGTTTAAAAAGATAGATGTCATTTATTACCCATTCCCCAGTTTTGCATAACCAACACAATTATAGTAATACACTTTTTACCTCTATGATTACCTTGTATCTAAGCCTCTGCAGACTGCCCCATTATCTCAGTGCTTTTGATAGACTTTCATTTTAGCAAATCAGTGCTGACTCCTAGGTAACTCCACGAGCATGAGCACAATGACATCTATATAGAACACATGAACTAACGCCCTGTAGCTTTGAAAAATTGCTAAAATGCACTGAGATTAGAGACGGCCTTTGAGGGCGTAGAAATTAGCAGATAAGCCTACCTAGGTTTAGCTTTCAACAAAGAATACCAAGAGAAAAAAGCAAATCTGATGATAAAAGTAAATGGGAACATTGTTTAAAATTACATGCTCTATTTGAATCATGAAAGTGTAATTTTGACTAGACTGTCCCTTTAAGTTAAACGTGTCAGGCCTGCAAAGAGATCCCACCTATTGCTCCACTTGCCTGACCCATAGTCTTCTTATCTCAGGTGAACTAATAGCCAGGACTAATACAAGGACTCAGATAAGTAGATTGAAAGCTAACAAACAGTCTATACAAATAACTTGCAGACAGGTGATACACAAGATCAGAATAAGACAAACTCACATTCAAGTTCAAAGCCAGGGTCAGCAACAGGAAAACAGAATATCATAGTACCAAGGGTTAAAGAAGATCAAGATGGGTCAGCGACAGTATCAGAAAGCAAAAGGTACCAGAGGGAAATCCGAGAGCAGGTAGAGAGATAAACCAATGGTCAGCAACAAGTATTCCAGTAAACTTCAGTAAAGCACATCCAGATAGCACAAAGCAAAAACCTATATACAGGCAACAAACTGAAGCAGGAAGAACCTTATAAGCGATTAAAGTTGATAAATACAAGCAAGGTCTGGAGTGCATAAAAGTTAAAAAATACGTCTGCGCTAATTGTGCACATGAATCAAAAATAATGGTGACCTGAAAAAAACACAAGCCAAATAGCAGGCCTGCACCAAGTAAACAGCATGCCCACACAGAGCTCCTGCCTATGGGGGAAATTTATTTATCAATCTCGGTGCTTACGCCGGTGTCAATACGCTCGCCAGACATTGCTGCTGCGGATCTGCATATGATGCCCTTATTTATAAAAAAAAACAGTCAAAAACACGTGCATCAAGTACGGCGCGATGAGCATCGGACTGTTGTTAACTAACAGTCATCAATGTTGCGGTTATTCTGTTTTTTCCCAACTTTATTTATACCATTTCATTACTGTCCATGAACAAGCACATTTCTCTAAAGCTAATCTTTTATTTTTCAGCTGTTAATGTCCAAGAAATAGCTAGATTTATACCTCAACAAAGAATATTTCATAGAAAGTTATTTTTATATCTATTTGTTATACAAAAAAATCTGTTATATGATACTTTCACATAAATTGTGTATTTGTATTTCTAGAAGTCATGATATTCTTTTATCTCATTTTTTTTATATAAATGATTATTAATGCTAGAATTTGTACATGTATCTTTGCACATACTTGTATATATATATATATATATATATATATATATATATATATATATATATAGTGATGTTGCGAACCTAAAATTTTGCGCAACATTACTTCCGCAAATGTTCACGAACGGGTGAACAGGGCGAACCGCCATAGACTTCAATAGACAGGCGAATTTTAAAACCCACAGGGACCCTTTCTGGCCACAATAGTGATGGAAAAGTTGTTTCAAGGGGACTAACACCTGGACTGTGGCGTGCCGGAGGGGGATCCATGGCAAAACTCCCATGCAAAATTACATAGTTAACTGACTGCTATTATTTCACAGTCAAATTTCTAGTTTTTTTTTTTAATGTACACTACTGTTACACCAGATATGAGTTGCACTGGTGTGACACTGTGCCCTGGCAGGCACTGAAACGCACATGTGTGAAGGAAACTGACTGCTATTATTTCACAGTTAAATTTCTAGTTTTTTTTTAACCCCTTAATGACCGCGGACGTACGCCATACGTCCTCAGAAAAAATACATTTAATGCCTGAGGACGTATGGCGTACATCCTCGGATTGGAAAGCATCTGGAAGCGATCCTGATCGCTTCCAGCTGCTTTCCGGTTATTGCAGGATGCCTCGATATCGAGGCATCCTGCAATAACAAATTTTACTCCTCCGTTGCAGAGAGAGCCACTCTATGGCCCTCTCTGCACCGGGCATCGATGGCCGCATTCGTTGGTGGGTGGGAGCTGAAGTGGGAGACGGGTGGGCGGCCATCGATTCGGTCCTTGTCAGAGAGGGGGGCGGGATCGGGGCTGGATCGCCGGGGGCGCGCGCGTGCACGGGAGGAGGCGGGCGGGCGCGTGCACGGGGAGGGAGCGGGTGGGAACCGCTACACTACAGAAAAAAAGTGGGAGAAAGGGGTGCAAAATATTTAGTACTTGGAAATCTAAGTGATCTGGGAGCGAGTGGGGGATTGGTCTTGGGGGGGGGGGGGAAGCTACACTACAGAAAAATGAAATAAAAATAAAAAAAAAACATTTTATTTGCAAACTGGGTACTGGCAGACAGCTGCCAGTACCCAATATGGCCCCCAATAAGGCAGAGGGGGAAGGTTAGGAAGCTGTTTTGGGGGGGATCAGGGAGGTTGGGGGCTAAGGGGGGTATCCTACACAAGAGCATATGTAAATATGCTAATATATATATATATATATATATATATATATACAGGGAGTGCAGAATTATTAGGCAAGTTGTATTTTTGAGGATTAATTTTATTATTGAAAGACAACCATGTTCTCAATGAACCCAAAAAACTCATTAATATCAAAGCTGAATAGTTTTGGAAGTAGTTTTTAGTTTGTTTTTAGTTATAGCTATTTTAGGGGGATATCTGTGTGTGCAAGTGACTATTACTGTGCATAATTATTAGGCAACTTAACAAAAAACAAATATATACCCATTTCAATTATTTATTTTTACCAGTGAAACCAATATAACATCTCAACATTCACAAATATGCATTTCTAACATTCAAAAACAAAACAAAAACAAATCAGTGACAATATAGCTACCTTTCTTTGCAAGGACACTCAAAAGCCTGCCATCCATGGATTCTGTCAGTGTTTTGATCTGTTCACCATCAACATTGCGTGCAGCAGCAACCACAGCCTCCCAGACACTGTTCAGAGAGGTGTACTGTTTTCCCTCCTTGTAAATCTCACATTTGATGATGGACCACAGGTTCTCAATGGGGTTCAGATCAGGTGAACAAGGAGGCCATGTCATTAGATTTTCTTCTTTTATACCCTTTCTTGCCAGCCACGCTGTGGAGTACTTGGACGCGTGTGATGGAGCATTGTCCTGCATGAAAATCATGTTTTTCTTGAAGGATGCAGACTTCTTCCTGTACCACTGCTTGAAGAAGGTGTCTTCCAGAAACTGGCAGTAGGACTGGGAGTTGAGCTTGACTCCATCCTCAACCCGAAAAGGCCCCACAAGCTCATCTTTGATGATACCAGCCCAAACCAGTACTCCACCTCCACCTTGCTGGCGTCTGAGTCAGACTGGAGCTCTCTGCCCTTTACCAATCCAGCCACGGGCCCATCCATCTGGCCCATCAAGACTCACTCTCATTTCATCAGTCCATAAAACCTTAGAAAAATCAGTCTTGAGATATTTCTTGGCCCAGTCTTGACGTTTCAGCTTGTGTGTCTTGTTCAGTGGTGGTCGTCTTTCAGCCTTTCTTACCTTGACAATGTCTCTGAGTATTGCACACCTTGTGCTTTTGGGCACTCCAGTGATGTTGCAGCTCTGAAATATGGCCAAACTGGTGGCAAGTGGCATCTTGGCAGCTGCACGCTTGACTTTTCTCAGTTCATGGGCAGTTATTTTGCGCCTTGGTTTTTCCACACGCTTCTTGCGACCCTGTTGACTATTTTGAATGAAACGCTTGATTGTTCGATGATCACGCTTCAGAAGCTTTGCAATTTTAAGAGTGCTGCATCCCTCTGCAAGATATCTCACTTTTTTTGACTTTTCTGAGCCTGTCAAGTCCTTCTTTTGACCCATTTTGCCAAAGGAAAGGAAGTTGCCTAATAATTATGCACACCTGATATAGGGTGTTGATGTCATTAGACCACACCCCTTCTCCTTACAGAGATGCACATCACCTAATATGCTTAATTGGTAGCAGGCTTTCGAGCCTATACAGCTTGGAGTAAGACAACATGCATAAAGAGGATGATGTGGTCAAAATACTCATTTGCCTAATAATTCTGCACACAGTGTATTAAAAAAAAGTTATTTTAGTACTGGCAGACTTTCTGCCACTACTTAAGATGGCGGGGATAATTGTGGGGTGGGGGAGGAAAGAGAGCTCTTTGGGAGGGATCAGGGGGTCTGATGTGTCAGGTGGGAAGCTGATCTCTACACTAAAGCTAAAATTAACCCTGCAAGCTCCCTACAAGCTACCTAATTAACCCCTTCACTGCTGGGCATAATTCATGTGTTGTGCGCAGTTGCATTTAGTGGCCTTCTAACTACCAAAAAGCAATGCCAAAGGGGATCCCAGAGAAGCATGTACAACCATTTGTGCCATAATTGCACAAGCTGTTTGTAAATAATTTCAGTGAGAAACCTAAAGTTTGTGAAAAAGTTGACTATTTTTTTTAATTTGATCGCATTTGGCGGTGAAATGGTGGTATGAAATATACCAAAATGGGCCTAGATCAATACTTGGGGTTGTCTACTATACTATAGTAAAGCTAAAATTAACCCTACAAGCTCCCTACAAGCTCCCTAATTAACCCCTGCACTGCTGAGCATAATACACGTGTGGTGTGCAGCGGCATTTAGCGGCCTTCTAATTTCCAAAAAGCAATGCCAAAGCCATATATGTCTGCTATTTCTGAAAAAGGGGATCCCAGAGAAGCATTTACAACCATTTGTGCCATAATTGCACAAAATGTTTGTAAATGATTTCAGTGAGAAACCTAAAATTTGGAAATTGTAACGTTTTTTTTATTTGATCGCATTTGGCGGTGAAATGGTGGCATGAAATATACCAAGATGGGCCTAGATCAATACTTTATGTTGTCTACTACACTACACTAAAGCTAAAATTACCCCAAAAAGCTCCCTACATGCTCCCTAATTAACCACTTCACTGCTGGACATAATAAACGTGTGGTGCGCAGTGGCATTTAGCGGCCTTCTAATTATCAAAAAGCAACGTCAAAGCCATATATGTCTGCTATTTCTGAACAAAGGGGATCCCAGAGAAAAATGTACAACCATTTATGCCATAATGGCACAAGCTATTTGTAAATAATTTCAGTGAGAAACCTAAAGTTTGCAAGAAAATTTGTGAAAAAGTGAACAATTTTTTTTATTTGATTGCATTTGGTGGTGAAATGGTGGCATGAAATATACCAAAATGGGCCTAGATCAATACTTTGGGATGTCTTCTAAAATATATATATATATACATGTCAATAGCTATTCAGGGATTCCTGACAGATATCAGTGTTCCAATGTAACTAGCGCTAATTTTGAAAAAAAAAATGGTTTGGAAATAGCAAAGTGCTACTTGTATTTATGGCCCTATAACTTGCAAAAAAAAGCAAAGAACATGTAAACATTGGGTATTTCTAAACTCAGGACAAAATTTAGAAACTATTTAGCATGGGTGTTTTTTGGTGGTTGTAGATGAGTAACAGATTTTGGGGGTCAAAGTTAGAAAAAGTGTGTTTTTTTTCCCTTTTTTCCTCATATTTTATATTTTTTTTATAGTAAATTATAGGATATGATGAAAATAATGGTATCTTTAGAATGTCCATTTAATGGCGAGAAAAACGGTATATAATATGTGTGGGTACAGTAAACGAGTAAGAGGAAAATTACAGCTAAACACAAACACCGCAGAAATGTAAAAATAGCCCTGGTCCCAAACGGACAGAAAATGGAAAAGTGCTGTGGTCATTAAGGGGTTAATGTACACTACTGTTACACCAGATATGAGTTGCACTGGTGTGACACTGGAGGAAACTGACTGCTATTATTTCACAGTCAAAAAAGTGTTGTTTTTTTTAAATGTACACTACTGTTACACCAGATATGAGTGGTGGCACTGGGCAAGTGGGCACAGTATACGCTGTGAGCCTGACACACATGCTGGCAGGCAGGCAAATGTAATTAGATTACAAAGGAAAAAAAAAAAGCAGACAGATGTTCTAGCCCTAAAAAGGGCTTTTTGGGGTGCTGTCCTTACAGCAGAGATCAGATGATTCCTTCAGGACTGTAGTGGACACTGAATACACTAGCCTAGCTATCGATTTCCCTATTAAATCAGCAGCAGCTACACTGTCCCTCCTCTCACTAAGAATGCAGCTTCCGAATGAATCTAAAATGGATGCTGTCCAGGAGGTGGGAGGGTCTGGGAGGGAGGGTCTGCTGCTGATTGGCTGGAATGTGTCTGCTGACTGTGAGGTACAGGGTCAAAGTTTTACTCAATGATGATGAATAGGGGGCGGACCAAACATCGCATATGTTCGCCCACCGCGGCGAACGCGAACAAGCTATTTTCGCCGGGAACTATTCGCCACATCACTATATATATATATATATATATATATATATATATATATATATATATATATATATATATATATATATATATATATACTGTATATATATCAGAAATCTTTTGCAAACATATTTACATGTCCCTAAATTCCTTTTTTTTGTTCTAAACAATGTTGTCTTTCATATCTCTGTGTTTATTTATATCACTTTATGTATATAGTGTAAATGTATTATTATTCTGAGCAGGAATAATTGACAATATAGCATGTAGTCAGGGTATCATATGTATTTATTTGCAATCAATGGATATTTTAAGAACTGCAACAGTTTTCTCTCTGTACCTGTGTAACCCCTCCTGATTGCAATCTAGTTTTAAAAACCACCCCTACACAGGTGTTATAAAATGGGCTGACATATAAGATGACATTTCTTACTGAAAAAGAAATTCAAAAGAAGGAAGAAAGAAATACACTGAAAATATCATGACAGTAAAAAGGTGATTTTAATTTCTGCTGTACCTGATTCATGACAGTTTAATGTTAGGTGGGCTATCCCTTTGAGCTATCATCTTAAGAATTTATTGAATCAAACATCATTCAAATTTTAAAATCATTGTCTAAAATATTACACTGTGTGTCCTAATGTCAGCATCAATGTTTATATTTAATACTAATGTCACATATACATACATTCAAAGTATAATACACAATGTAACAAATGGCACTTACAAGTTCTGATGAGTGATCAATGACACAAGTATTGAGCAATTTTATTTGTTAGTGATAGTTTAAAATGTATATTTGGGAGGCGGGG